>NC_064816.1:109949358-110005863 GCF_023721935.1 Panthera uncia | reverse complement strand
AAATAAACATTAAAAAACTAATCATAAAATGCTATGCCATCTTCCTCAAGTAAAACTAGCATTCTATCAGAAAAAAAAAAATTGTAAGTGATTTTTCTGTAGAAGAGTGTGTACTTGAGGTAGTCTCCTAAGTGTGAGGGAGAAATGTTAGTGAATGGCAATTTGTTGATTATAATCACCGCATGTTAATCTCACAGCATGTTTCAATCGAATTATTGCTTCATTGAAAGGGTGCAGTGCCACAGAATTGCTGTAATTGACAACCACATGTCTGAAAGGGATATTCTTTGAGCAGGAGAATTTTTGCCTTTAACATACCTATAATTGAGCTTTTTCTCATTTCTCTTTGCAGTCTTTCTCATTATAACTTTCCCCTCCCATTTCCCATTATCCTCATTTTCTGCCCTTGGGGCTTTCTTGCTCTACAATTGAAACCATTCTTTTCATTCTGTTTGCAGCTTTTTGCCTTACACATAACGCTGCTTCTTGGCTGGAAGGCCTTCCCCCAAATCTTTCAATAAATATGAAATTAGAGGGAATGGTTAAATATGAGTGAACAGAAAATATAGAAAACTAAAATATCTTGTAATCCCCAAAATATCTTATTGTAATCTGAATAGTGATAGAAAATTATTTTTAGAGCAATTCTGTATCTTTTTCTGCTTCAGACTTAACTGTTCTTGTCTGTTGTCTTCATACAGGATACTTTATGAATCTTTTAAATCCTTTAATCCTGTAAATGAGTTTCACTTAGAATGAAGATGAAAAGTATAAGTTAAAATTGCCTATTGCATACTTGGCTGGGTATCTCTACTTAAGTTCTCAGCCTTAAGTGAATGTCGTTTTTGGTGCAAGGGCTACATGTATCAGGACTCATGATAGGTAGCAGTTCTAATATTAAAGCACCTGGTCTATTCCTTCAGTAATTACGTGCCTTTCAATGTGCCTTAAATATACTTGTTATAAAGAGAGATTTGCTTAGTACTTAAAGCGAGTTAAATTTTTGCCCCTAAATTTTCTTGTCTTGCTTGATATTGATATAGATACCGTCAATATAGTGTAACGTGTTTTGTCAAGAAAAAATAAGAAACATGATGAAGATTTTTTCGCGCTAATTTTGGATCTCTTCTCCAGAGTTGGACATAGAAAATACACCCTCTTGTGTCTTGTTGCAATTTGATCTGAATTTAAAGGCATTGCAAGCCATTTTGTTTACCACTGTGTTGACTTCCGTAAAAATACTTTAGTTAGCTCAAGTTCTGCCGGTGCTGACTGGCATAATGCTAGCACACATCTCAGAATTGTTATGACGATTTGCTCTATTATAGTCTCCTAGGGAGTGTGTTTGTTCTTTTGGGGGGAAAAACATGCAAGGCAAATGTGTTCTTCATCAGCATATTCTAGAAATCCACAGTAGTGAGGTCAGGATAAATTCACAATACTTATCTCTCCTTAAATGTGCTTTTCCTGCTTTGATAATAGAGAAACGTGAGAAGCACTGCTTATCATGTGTTTGAGTTCCTGAAAATGTTCTTTGTGTATATATGATTTGTTAATTTTTTATCTGTTATTAGGAAGGCTGTATGTAACAGAAAAACTGATGGTAACTTAAGGTGGAAGGATACTTCTCTCTCATGTGAAAATAAAAATAAGTGCAGTATAGAGCTGGTAGAACTAGTGAGGCCACTCTGAAATCAGCCAGGACTGAGACTCCTTCCAGCTCTTTGCTCCAGTGTCCCTGGAGTCTGGCCTTTATGTCCTGAAATCAAGACGGATGCTAGCATCCCAGTCCAGATAGCAGGATGGAGCAGGTCAAGAACACACGTGTCCATCACGCATGGCTTCTGCTTTTATCTTAGTCATAGCCACATCTAGCTGCAGGTGAAGCTGGGAATATGTTGTTTGGTTTTAAAATATCTGGGGAGCAATATGGCCAAGAAAAATCAAAGTTTGATTCCTAAACAAATGAAAAGTGGTATGTAATTTTTATAAGGGGTAGCTTATGGGGGTGCCTGGGTGGCTCATTTGGTTGAACGTCCGACTTTGGCTTGGGTCATGATCTCACAGTTCGTGGATTCGAGCCCCGCATTGGGCTCTGTGCTGACAGCTCAGAGCCTGGAGCCTGCTTTGGATTCTGTGTCTCCCTCTCTCTCTGCCCCTCCCCTGCTTGCATTCTGTGTATGCCTCTCTCTCAAAAATAAATAAACATTAAAAAAAATTTTTTTAATAATAAATAAATAAATGGAAGCTTATGTTTGTTTTGATACTTTAGATCCCAGGCCATGATTATATATATATTTTTCTTAAAGTTTATTTATTTTGAGAGAGAGAGAGAAAGAGAGTGCATGCATGAGCAGGGTGTAGGGGTAGAGGGAGAAACAGAGAATCCCAAGCAGGCTCCGTGCTGTCAGCACAGAGCTCCATGGGGGACTTGGTCTGAGAACCGTGTGATCAGCACCTGAACCAAAATCAAGAGTCGGATGCTTAACTGTCTGAGCCACCCAGGTGCACCCATGATTATATATTTCTGTCTCTTCAAAGGAATATAAATGTATTGTGATTTAAAGCACTGTGTGATCATTTTTGAAAGCTTATAAAATAGTTTGGATTTGCTCTTGTAGTTTTCTCAACACTGACTATTGACAGTGATCTCATGTATTATTAACGTGCAAAGAGTACTTAATAGTAAGTACCTTTCTCGTATCTGATTTGAGCCACTGAATTCATGTTTGAGAACTCTACATCTTTCACACCAAAATTCTCCCTACAAGTTGTTAGAAATATTTTTCACAAAACGTATGAAACATATATTAAAAAATATTTCACATATTATGGTTTCAATGAAGTTTAACAATAGTACACATTAAATTTCTTCTCCTAAAGATAGCTTATAGTATGTATTACTATATTCTTGGTGATATTTCAGAACTCTTATGTGCCTGTAACATAACTGCTCGATGTGGGTCAAATCACCATGAATCTTGTGATTCCAATGCTGTGAGAAAGGCCTAAGGGTGTTCTTAGATGTGTGAGTAGTATATTTACTTCTAAACAAAACTAACTTATTAGAACCATTTTAGACAAAGGAATTTATATGAGTGCCTTTAGCTGAAAGACAAAAATATCTTAACCAGTGGCAGTTAGTACATGTTTAATGGCTTATTTACCCAGATGTTGGAGGGATAGGCAGAGGTGGTCACGGAGGTGAGGAACAGCCAAGACTTTGATGTGGAAGTCAGTTCTTTTCTTTTAAGAAAGAAAGGACAAAATAAAATATAACTAATGATTCTCAGTATTTGTAGTGTTTAATATGGAAAAGTTCATCTAGAAAGAAAGGAAGAGTTTTATGGTTTGACCTTTAAAAAAATTTTTTTTAATGTTTATTTTATTTTTGAGAGAAAGAGAGAGAGACAGAGTGTGAATGGGGGAAGGGCAGGAGGGAGGGAGACACAGAATCCCAAGCAGGCTCCAGGCTCTGAGCTGTCAGCACAGAGCCTGACGGAGGGCTTGAACCCACAAACCGTGAGATCATGACCTGAGCCTAAGTCAGCATTTAACCGACTGAGCCACCCAGGCGCCCCTATGGTTTGACCATTTTAAAACATTGTTTCAGTTTCTGCCTTTACATTTCAACCTTCTAAAATAGAATTATGTGTAAATGGCCATTAAAACATCTTAAGAGCATTAGGAGTTTGTGGACTATCTTAATTCTCCCGTGTGATTGTCAGTTCTGCCTTTAGAAAAGGAAATTGGCTGATCCCGTATAGCTATTTGCTGTTTGTCAGGTGTTCACTAGAAAATAAAAACAAAATAAATTTCGGGTAGGCATAAAGGAACTCCAGCATACTGGCACATAGATGGAAAATGACTTTATAGGGGCATTTTTGGCAATTCAAGGCCAATAAAAAGGCCAAGTTCCTATATCTGTCCATCTGTCCAGTGGATGTTCATGTGCATCCATTTCCCTTACCCCCAGTATGGACCATTTGGATTCACAGCCTCAGAAGAGCAGAGTTCAGTGAAATCCTGTGCTGGGGATCAGCCTGCCTTGGGACGTAGGCCCCTAATGATACTAACTTGAAACAACTTAGTAGTTATTCACCTTACTTACCTCAGACTCGATGTCACCATTCTGCAAAAGAGAGTACAAGACCTGCCTCCTAGAAAGAATTTGAGGAGCACAGATCATGTGGGTAAAGCTCATGGTACAGCCCCCAGTATGTGGTCAGTCGAGGGTGGCTGTTTCATTATGTTGAAACAGAATAGCTATCTTCTCTTCTCTACTTTTCCTCATTGCCCATCGAATGATGCTACCCTTGGCTTCCTGGGGCACACTAAGGAATAGGTGAGGTTCAAAGACAATTTGGGGTTCTCTAGGGCTAAAACGTGTGCTGGTTGGGGGTGGGGGATGATGGGAGAGAGGGTGGAGGTTTGGTCAGACATTCCCATGAATGAGATATTCATCTGCTGCTAGTGGGCTGCCTTATGTGGTCCTTTTATGATGTCACTGATTAAATTCCAAACCCTGTGAAAGTTGAGGCCTTAAAACTGGGCCTTCTTCATAGCAGCGAGCACAGTGCTCAACCCCAAGCTGTAGGTGTTCACTCAACAGTTGTGACCAAACCTTTCTTGGTGACCGTAATGCACCAGTCTCCCTTTCACTGGAGTGAGAAAGAAAGCAGCCATATGTTACTGAAAAGAGCTCCACTGGCTGGTCTGGAACCCAGAGCACACAGGTGTCCCTGCTGTCAGTCACTGGTTGAAATATTTGTCTTAGAAACATTTTTAAACATGGACTAAACCGTAAAGGAAATTTTAGAGTAAAGTAAATTTTCTTATATCAGACATTTTCAATTTATATAAGATCTTGTGCCAGATTGTTTAGAAAGAGGCTTAGTTATGTTTAATTGTGTTTAATTTCTTGAAGATCATATTTTTGGGGGTGCCTGGGTGCTCAGTCTGTGAAGTGTCCGACTTCGGCTCAGGTCAGCTCTCATGGTTCGTGGGTTCAAGCCCCGCGTTAGGCTTTGTGCTGACAGCTCAGAGCCTGGAGCCTGCTTCAGATTCTGTGTCTCCCTCTCTCTGCCCCTCCCCTGCGCGTGCTCTCTCTCTCTCTCTCTCTCTCTCTCTCTCTCTCTCTCTCCTCTCTCTTTCTTGCTCTCTCTCTCGTATCTCTAGAGTTTTTGTTAAGCAGAAACAAAAAAATAAATAAAATTTTACTCCTCTGATTTCCAGAGTGGAAAAATTAACATCCAGAATGGTGATATATTTCAAGTTTGGGAAGAAAGCCGATAATAGAGATTCTTCTTGGTGCTTGGGAGATAAAAAATCATACCTTGTCCTAAGTTGAGTCCAGTATTAGAGTTATTGCTTGACATAACCAGGCCCCAGACTTGTAATTTAAGATTTAATGTTTAAATTAGTGTTTTCTTTGTTTCATGAAATTTTGGAATGTTGGGTTGACAAGTACTTAGTAACCTAGATTGTATCTTTAAGAATGTATTGTGTGATGTTAATCATAGGAGACAGAGCACCTCCGACAGTTGACTATGTTAGACTGAGTGCATCTTGCAACTAGATATTAATTTTTGCTGGTAGATGCTGGCAGATTGGTATTGAAAGCTCCATACCCGTGGTACTTCCACGTTCTAATCTATATTGTTAAATAAAATGATACTTGGATTGATCATGAAGAAATTTTTCCTCCCGGCTTATTTGTGAGAGCAACTGCTGTTACTAATCAATGAGCTATAACTGCGAGAAGAGTCTTTGGGGGAAAACAGTGTGATAGATAGGGTATGAGGGCTGATTATCTGACTATCCCTAGTTCCTTTCAGTCTAAAGGACTAAAAGGGCATGCCCCTACTGTTTTCCAAGGGGCATCTCTCCCTGTGTCCCAGACCGGGACCATTTACACACCAAATCCAGTGACCTTTGAATGCTCAGGCTGATGAACCTCCCTCCAGCAACTTTTGACACTCACAGTGTGCTCTCTTCCACTCGTCCTTTCTTTTTGGCTTCTATGACATTTATGTCTCCCTGTTCTCCTGTTTGTGTCTTTCTTCTCTTCCTCCTTCCTGAATTCTCTTAGCATTGCCCAAATGTGAACATCCACCCCAGCTCACCTCAAACCCCTGCTTACAACTCCCTCGCAGTGGATCTGACATGACACTTAATGTCATCCCAGCCACTCTTTTCCTACCGTAGCTCCCATAATCATCCAGACCTCTTTAGCAAGCTCTGGTCTTTGATATTTTTACCCAGTATCTTCACTTTAAAGTAGCCATAGGGGCACCTGGGTGGTTCAGTTGGTTGTGTGTTCGACTTCAGCTCAGGTCACCATCTCACGGTTTGTGAGTTCAAGCCCCACATCAGGCTCACTGCTGTCAGTGCTGAGCCAGCTTCGGATCTTCTATCCCCCTCTCTATGCCCCTCTCGGGTTCTTATGCACGTGTGCACCTTCTCTCTCCCTCAAATTAAATAAACGTTTAAAGTAGCCTTAGAGTACTCAAACTCAGTGCATTTAAAGTAAACTTCCCTCTCCTTATTCTTCCTTTATCCAGTGTGACTGTCCTGACTGTCCTGATAGAGCAAGTGTAATCTCTATCTCTTGTCACTTCTCCTCTTGAAAATTTCCATTCACTTCCCCTTTTCTATAAAACAAGCCCCAGGCTTCTTATTCGAAGGCTCAAGCACCCTCCAGGAATTGGCTCCAACCAACTTTCTAGCTTTATTTCTCAGTTAGGCCATGTGATCTCTTCCATTACTGTTTCACAACTATACCCCAGACCAAAACTTAGGAACCTGCCTGTCCACAGACAGCTAATATGAATAAGTGACTTGCCAGTGAGGGCAGAGCCATGATAAACTGGTACGCCCAGCATGAAGAAGGCAACTCAGCTCTAAACCATGGTTGCTGTAGGACATGCAGACCTGGTGTTGCCAGATCTTCTGATTTTTAAATACTGTCACACAACAAAAAAACATCTTTAAGGGCTAGAGAAGGCCCAAAGACCATAAGATTGTGACTCAGCCACAGATCCACCCCCAGTCACTTCCATGCTTATGTTTATTTCACCTCTTTCTCCATACTTCTTACACGTGCAGAGGTCATCCCATATGCTACCTGTTTGGTAAAACCTTCCCTGGGATATTGGAGTCTCCTTCATCCCCTGCAACATTTATGATTTGTGCTGCCCAGTTGAAATGTTACCTTATTTAAATTTACTTCCTGGGGATACATGTCTCAACTCCCTAACTCATTATGAGCATGAAACCGTGGGTCATTCTTATGTTTTCCTGTCTCTTACCCTCTAGTCCCTTCTTAACAAATGTCTTATATATAGTCAGTTCTCAATACTTGGTTTTTCTTGGTTGATGGGTGGCGTTTGGAGAACTGGGACAGGATCTAAATATTATTTTATGACAGTAAAGAACAGAGAGGACTTACTGAGTGCCTGATGTATTCCGGTTCTCTGCCAGATGCTTTAGATAAATTATTCTGTTTCATCCTGGCTGCAGTTCTGCTAGGTGTGGGTGTGATACCCAGTTTACAGCTGCCTTAACTAAGGCCCTGAGAGGTTAAGTACAATGCCTAAGGCCATACAGGTAAAAATTCAGCTCTCCGATTCCCTTTGTATTTTTCACACTGTTTTCTAAGCTCCCAGCAGGCTTAGCAGACACATGCATGCACAAGCCACAAATGGGTTATAATTATAATTGTGCCTGGACACTGAGAGCAGCTGAGGGCTGAACCAGTAGGAGCTCATGGGACCTGTCACCTCCCTTACCCCCCCGGTGACCTGCAAACATGGCCCTTGGTGTGGAGAAGGTAGGCAAGCCCTGTGTTGATTAGTCCATGCTCCTTCTAGTGACATTTGTAAAAGGCAGCATGTGCAATGTAATACAGTTAAGAACATAATTTTTGGTATACTCTTTCCTTAGGAAAGAATGATGGGATTCCAAAACCAAATTTTACAAGGTAAAATAGATTTCGTTACTTGAAGAGTGCCACCCAAGTTCTGTCTGGAGGAAGCTCCTGTCATTAAAGAGGTGACTTTTCAGACAGATTCGATATAGAAACAGCATTAAGTGAATAAGCGTTTCTTGTGTGATCAATATTGAAAACTAAAATTAGAGCTCAAGATTTGGTGGTTTTAGAATAGTTAAGGAATACTCTGGTAGAACTGTAAAAGTATACAGGAATTGAGTGAGTTTAAAAGCTGTGGTAAACAGCTGCATTTGAGGTCATTAATATCGCTTTCAGAAATGGAAAATTCATTGAGAAAGAAGCATATTTTTAACAGCGGAGCACTTTAACCTATGATTCAATCATGAACATTAATTTTTTTTTAACTTGTGCTTAATCAAATTACATGGTACATTTTGGCACTGCTTCTCAAAAAATAATGGCAAGTTGTAACATTCCAGGGCCAGAAATGAGACCTTTTATGTACAAAGTTTTTTTGGCTTCTTGAAATCAAGGTTAAAGTAGAACATATTTAAAGTGCCTTAAATTCCATTGCATCTGAAGTAGAAATACAGGTGAAACAAAATTGCTAATAGTACTTAGGGAATATGGGTTAGTATAGAAATGTTGAATATTCACATTACCATACTTAGATTAAATAGCTACTAAAGGCAGTTGTCTGTCAAAATTTTTATCATTTGCTTTCTTGGCAATTCACTTATACCCACCCCCCATCCCCAGAAAAAAACATTAAGCTTAGACCTTTTTGAGACATTTAGATCAGTTTCTCTTATTTGACTACATTTACATAACAGAACCCTATAAAAAGGATCTGTACCAAACTGATCACTAGTCCACCTGACACAAGTCTTAGGGTGCTCTAGAAACATTTATGTTTTACAGAAGTGAAAATTTTGAGTGCTTGATACACTTAAAATGAGAATGAGAAAATACTTTAATTTTTGCATAAAAGAAAAATACATTCATGGGGCACCTGGGTGGCTCAGTCAGTTAAGCAACCGACTTCGGCTCAGGTCATGATCTCGTGGTTCTGAGTTCCAGTTCCACATCAGGCTCTGTGCTGATGGCTCAGAGCCTGGAGCCTGCTTCGGATTCTGTATCTCTCTATCTCTCTGCCCCTCCCCCACTCACACTCTGTCTCTCTGTCTCTCTCTTAAAAATAAACATTTAAAAATTTAAAAGAAAAAAATAAATTCAAATAAAATCAAATAGAAACAGACAATTCTTGTCTTACACCTTAAAATGAAAACAGTAACAGATGATAAAGTCTCATATTAACATCATTATGGTGAATAATAGACATGAATATTAGAGACATTTCTATCAAAGCTTTAGATTTTGACCACACATTGATATATTTTATTTCAAGTGAACATAGTGCTTAAAACTGTAATAGTATTTGCTTTCCAGCAATAAGTATGATAAGTATGATAAGTACATACATACTTATGATAAGTACATAAGTATGTTATCCGCATGTTTCTTTTGTACTGCAAGAGTACTTCCTATATTTAAAAAAGCCACAACATAAATATTCTTTTATTTGGGGGGAGGGATGTTGTGTGGGGGGGTAGTATTCCAAAAAGGATGGCTGAATATTTTTGTCAGTGATGAGTTAAGAATTTGGGATTCGGTTTAGTGATTGATTTAATGATTAGAATTTCAAAGGAAAGCTTTTTGTGTATTAATACCTAGGTATTCACAGAGTTGGAAAGCAAAATGAATATATCTTTTTATTCATAATGGTAGTGTATATGGCAACTATGAAATTGTTTAAATGAGAGATATTTTTATACACAAAGGTGCTTTTCTGCCTAAGTCTTAAATTACTATTAATTAAGCATTATATAATATAATAGATAATTATAGTGTTTTAATGTCGATGCCAGTGGATTTGCTACTCTTTCTAAATGGCTATTGTTGGCTAATAGTCTTCAGGGGATCATTTATGTAGCCATTGTGGTTCTAAAAATATCCCTAAATGCCATGGGACAGCCTTTTTTGAAACATGGCTGTTATAAAATGCATTTTTATCTGAAGTGTGTCCTTTTGATTATATCATTCATTTACTTTCATGTGCAGCAAAAAATACCAATGCTGAAAAAGAAGGGAAAGATCTTTATACATAAAAAAAATTTGATAACAATATGTTATGTAGGGAAAGATGTGAATCAAGGGTATTGAGAAACTGTTGTATTCAGTAGGATTTTTAGCTATTTAGTAGGATTTTAACCAGAGATGTTTTCATGTAGCCTCATTGTTTTTATTTTAATTAATATTTCTATGGCAAGGAGATAATTAGGTAAATGCTGTTGAATATTAAATATAGCAGAAGCTTAGGGGAAAGCATTTCTGGGTCAAAGCCCTTAACAAAATATTGTCATGTGTGAGCTGATTAGTTGAATTGAATGCCAAATGGTTTTGCCACCATACAACCAGAATCTTAGAGTCACTCAGTTCATTATCTAAGGCTGTTCCAGAATGGAATGATTGGTTATGTCAAAGTTTAATGGCATTCATTCTAATTTCAGTTGCTAATGGAGTAAATTTTGATTAGAGAATAGTTCCAGCCTCCTTAAATTAGCTAAGTGTAAGAACATCCCAGAGAGACTGAACCTGCATTTTGAATGCTGAGTATATGAGGTTCTCAGGGCCTCACCCAGTGCTTTCTGTATATTGTTGGCTCTGATCTATAAGGGTCCACAGAGAACCCTAAAATAGATTCTAGGCTACTCTGTGATTCTTGCTGCCTGTATCTAACATTGTATGCAAAAAAGACTCCCATTTCTAATTAGACCAGAGACATTGAGGATTTTCATCAACTACATTTAGTACAAAGCAGTGTTAGACTTTGGGAACATCCCTGTTCAGTCGTGTCCCAGAGTGATACGATAGTTCTCAAGTTGTATTTCAAAATATCCTAGGGTTCAGACATTATGCCATTAAACTGTTTTGTTTAAGTTTGTTTATTTTTAAGAGAGAGAGCACAAGCAGGGGAGAGGCCAAGAGAGAGGGAGAGAATCCCAAGCAGACTCCATATTGTCAGTACAAAGCCAGACACAGGGCTCGAACTCACAAACCATGAGATCATGACCTGAGCTTGAAATCAAGAGTCAGACACTTAACTGACTAAGCCACCCAGACGCCCCTATTGAAACTATTTTAAAAACCGTGATGAAGGACACAGAGTTTCAAAAGTATATTTCAAACTTTCCATTAGGATAACCAAGCAATGAACTTATGCTGCCGGATTAACTAGTTTTGGGGCAGGTCTTAGAGTAAACCTTCTCCCGCCTTTGTTGTGCACGTGTAGATGCATGTGTAGAGATGGAATCTCTTCTGTGAATTTGGAAATTACATTGAAAGTCAGAGTTTGCCAGTGACTTTTGTAAGCAGGAGCTCTAGTGGAGAGCTCCTGGCTCTTCTGTGAATATAGGATGTGCGTGTGTGCTCACACTAAATCGTCCAACCAGCCACATTGCCACAGTTGCCTGTAAAGCTCTATACTGGGCTGTTCTTTCCTCTTACACACTTACAGTGTATAGATCTTAATTTAGGCCTACTGAGGCCCAGACACATCTGTTTGAGAACTTACTTTTACAAGAAATAGTAAGTTGGAACAGTGACTGTTAACATACTGCAGTGTGATACAAGATTATAAGTGTAGGCTTATTTTACTGTATAGGCGCCGTTTGTCAAACTCATTTTTTAATAAAGAATAGTGTTACTTAGTATAAATAAATAAATATCTTTGAAAAAAACCTTTCTTAATACTTTTCCTTAACATCTATGGTTCATTTCACTTAAGGGCATTTTGCAATTAGAAAGCAAGCTTTTTTTTTTTTTTTTTTTTTTTTTTTAAGCATTACCATTTGGGGCACCTGGGTGGCTCAGTTGGTTAAGCGACCGACTTCAGCTCAGGTCATGATCTCGCCGTCCGTGAGTTCGAGCCCCGCGTCGGGCTCTGTGCTGACAGCTCAGAGCCTGGAGCATGTTTCAGATTCTGTGTCTCCCTCTCTCTGACCCTCCCCTGTTCATGCTCTGTCTCTCCCTGTCTCAAAAATAAATAAAACGTTAAAAAAAAATTAAAAAAAAAAACAACATTACCATTTGCCACTTATTTGTGTAAATCAGGATTATCTTGATGTTCTGCAACCAAACAAAACAGAATTAGTGAAGCAGGGACAACTGATATAGGACTGTATATGTCATTTACTACCTCTTTATAGCAGAGTTTTGTGTTCGTAAACTTTGTTGTTTCACATGGATCAACTTTTACAGTAAATGTTATTGGTTATTTATAAAAATTCTGGAATTTTTCCAGTCTTCAACATAGAGCTATAGGGCTCTATACTGGGCAATTTTTTCTACTTACATACTTAGAGTAGCAGTTAGAGAGCTTAAATGCTATTGAGTATACAGGCTCATTAGTCTCACAACTTAATGCTATTTCAATTATCTAGAAATTTGATGGCCAGAATGTAATGGACATGAAAATGAAATCATATAGTAAAATGAATTTTAAGTTAAGGAGGGTGGATAAAGACTATTATGGCCAGAGCCCTACTTTGCATTCTACATGTAATCTTTTTTCTATCAATTTGGAAGTGATATTGGGGGATGAGAGTTTGCCTGTTTAGGTATTCTATATGACATATAAGCTGCACTTTTCTTAGAACACTCACGGCCAAGAGGCAAGAGAGAAAAACAAATCAAACTTGTTTTTGTTGGTTGAGGAGGTAGGAAAGGGATTGGGAAGGAGCATATTGTGATACATTATACCTGCTCCCCATTTTTAGTGAGACTTAGCTCTGTCTCTCTCTCCATAGCAGCAACAACATCAACTGCCACTTTCCCAACTTCTTACAGATGCCTTTGAAAGAGAAAGGTGAATGGTCTTGGAACCTGATCTGTGTTCTCTAAGTTTATTATCCTACTTTATTATCCATTGTTCTTGCCCTAGACTTAGGTAATAGAAAGCCTTAATTTATTAAAACATGCAGGCTTCATTTCCTGTAGGATTGGAGTATATACCCCAGAAATATTGTAAAATTTATTTTTCAGAAGACTTTATTATGTATTGGTTTTCCATAACGTCTTTATGGACGTATGAGGTATTCTGTGTAAGGAGTTTAAAAAATCTTCACTTGAGGGGCGCCTGGGTGGCGCAGTCGGTTAAGCGTCCGACTTCAGCCAGGTCACGATCTCGCGGTCCGTGAGTTCGAGCCCCGCGTCAGGCTCTGGGCTGATGGCTCGGAGCCTGGAGCCTGTTTCCGATTCTGTGTCTCCCTTTCTCTCTGCCCCTCCCCCGTTCATGCTCTGTCTCTCTCTGTCCCAAAAAAAAAAAAAAAAAAAAAAAAAAAAAAAAACGTTGAAAAAATCTTCACTTGAATAAATGATGTATTTTGTGGCTAAAATTCTCCTATCCTAATGCCTCCCACACCCACCACCATGTATCATGTTTCTGCCACACACTGTTTTAGAGGCTGGAGAAGCAGTTGTTCCTCTTACCACTGGTTCCTTACCTTGTGTTTGTTTTTCTTGCTTCGCAGAGACCCTCCTTGATGACTTCCTTCTCACGTACACAGTCTTCATGACAACTGATGACCTGTGCCAGGCGCTACTAAGGCAATATCCTTCATTAACTTCAGGATGCTGCATCGGCTTCCCTTCAGACCGATGTCTCGCATTAGTAATTAACTGCCTTTCCTAATTTCCTCAGCTCCTCTGTAGAGTGTGGATATGTTAAATATTAATGTAATGATATCCAAGGTAAAAGACGACACGAGACAGAATTGACAGGGGGAGCTGGAAAGCAGGGCTGCTGTTTTCACCTTCTAGGTCATGGGTAAATTGTACTGTTTGTATTATGTTTTCTTCCAACATAGGTCTCAAGACTTTAGAGAACTAGAGGTAAGTTTAGCATAGTGGGTGTACCCCAGAGTCAAGAGGCTGAGTGGATTGGCAGTAAGTGAACTTGTGAGTTCGTGCCAGAGGTTCGTGCCAGCGGTTAGTGCCAGAGGACTTGTGCAAGAGAACGTACACACATGATGGCACGTTTCTCCACAAGTCCGGGATCAGACCAGCTGTCCCCCAGGTGGGAGGTCTAAACTACGCCCTGGAATCAACTGCCGTCTCTTCAGAGCTTTGTGAAGACATGTGCTGTTAGAATGATGGATGGGATTAGAAGGTTAATGACCAGTTAAGGAAGCTTTATGATTTGATGCATTAACTAGGAGGGATGCAACAGAGGAAAGGCCAAAAGCCAAGCCAAGTAAATTTACTCAAGAGTTTCCACACAGGCCTCTTGACTCACAATGTTCAAGGAAGGTGCTTCAGAAGCATTTAAGAAGCCTGGTAACTGTCAGATTTTTACCAAACTAAACTGAAGATTCCACTTGAGCTCATGTGAACATTTTCGGAAAGACAGATTGTGTGTGTGTGTGTGTGTGTGTGTGTGTGTGTGTGTGTATACCTAGGTTTTATTGAGCCCTCAATGGTAAAGGTCTTGGCAATATTCTTTTCCTGTTAAATAATTGTTCTATTTCTCTCCTACTTTACAGCCTTTTCCTGCTTAAGAGAATACCTTCAAACTCCATAAAGGGCATAATTGAAATAAAATCTCTCTTAATAATACATTAACTAGAAATGGTGATTCGTTTTTAGTGCTTTGTTATCATAAGAGCACACAAAGCTACAGATCTTGTGAAACTTTATAGAACTAGTTCATAAAACTGATCTTGAAAAATTAGCAGTTTTGAATTTGGAAAATTTCTAAACCAGATTTCTTCCACAGCTCTCAAGTGGGTGTTACTAAGAAATTCTGTAATAATTTCAGAATTACACTTTAAAAGTGTTTTAGGGGCACCTGGGTGGCTCAGTCAGTTGAGCGTCTTCAGCCCAGGTCATGATCTCGTGGTTCGAGCCCCACATCAGGCTCACAGCTGTTTAGCACACAGCTTTGGGTTCTCTGTCCTCCTCTCTCTGCCCCTTCCCTGCTTGCCCTCTTTCAAAAATAAATAAACATTAAAAAAATTATTAAAAGTGTTTTAGGAAAATATCAATGAGCTAGTTTCTTCTACATTTTAATGCTAACGTTTTCCCAAAAGTATTACCATCTATTGAACAACATAGTTTGTTTTATAGCAAATAAATGCCTTCAAATCATTGTTTTTAAATATGATCCTAATATCATTTGTGATTGTTACTAACTAATATAATGCATCATAAAATTTCTCTGAAGAATCTCTAAAACTTTACTATAAGCATGTTTTGAGTCTTTGACAGACATTTTTTGAGAGAGAGAGACTGTGTGCACCAGGGAGTGGCAGAAGGAGAGGGAAAGAGAATCTTAAGCAGGCTCCATACTCAGCGAGGAGACCGATGCAGGGATCGATCTCACGACCATGAGATCATGACCTGAGCCCAAATCAAGAGTCGGACGCTTGACCAACTGAGCTACCCAGAGGTCACTAAGACGTTGTATATGAAAATTTAGTTCAGATTCTTAGCAGTCTTGTTACTAATTATCAAAATTTATGAAATCCATAACATTTTTAAGTCAGGAGTCTTCCTACATGACTATTTCAATATACTTGCAGACTCTGCTTTTTGTGAAATAATACGAACCACAAACAAAAGTATGGCATCCATATTTAATTTAAGAGATTTTTTGGTACACCTTAGTGAAGATATCTTATATATCCTCCTATCACCTTCTAAGAGTGGTCTGAATTATTTTTTGTTTGTCCCCCATGTTTTTTGACTATTATTTACAGATTAGAGCCATTTATACTGTTTTTGGATATCTTAGATGGGTACTTTTACAGTGATAGAATTTTATACTTTTCAGGTTTTATCATCATCAAGAGCATTATGTGAGCTCACAGGTTTAGTCTAACTAATGGTCAGTGCATTACACTGAAAGTAAATCTTATCCAGTGCTTTCCCACTATTCCCCTCCTCCAGCTACATTTATAAATCAATATAATCTAGCATGGGAAAAATGTGTAAGAGTAATATACCCTGATACAGAAAACAGAATAATCCAAATGTTAAATTTAATCAGTAAACATTTTTAAAAATATATCTTGGGGCATCTGGGTGGCTCAGTCAGTTAAGTGTCTGACTTGGGCTTAGGTCATGATCTTATGATTTGTGGGTTCGAGTTCTGTTTCGGGCTCTCTGCTGTCCCCGTAGAGCCTGCTTCTGCTCCTCTGTCACCTCTCTCTCTGCCTTTCCCCTGCTTGTTCTCTTTCTGTGAAAAATAAATAAGCATTAAAAAAATCTATCTATGTCTATATCTAGACAGATATAGATAGATATAGATATAGATATAGATATAGATATAGATATATCTTGCAGAAAGAACAAGATTAAACAAATAAGTGGTAGTAACTGTGAATGGAGAGGAGCAGCTGAAGTGTCAGTCCCTGAACTTGCTTTGTCCTCCAAGTCCACAATTGTAGAACATATATGCAGTGGTACTAAAAAGCTCATCTCTTGACTACACATGCTGACCTAAAAGAAAGAAGCTGTTAGTACTTTCTAATTTTCTAGGTTTTCTTTATATTAGTCAGGCCATGATAGTCACAATAAAAGAAGAACATGATATCTGTACAAGTGAAAATAATGAAGGATATAAATCTTTATATTTTGCCTTTTTAGAGAAAAACCAGGAAAAAATAGAAGCTTTAACAGGTTCTTTGTGTGTTTGCCTGAGTTTATTTCACAGATAGAAATAAAAAAAAAATCAAATGCCCTTAATGTGTTTTTGCAGACTGGGGAGACAGTGACTGAAATATGTTTTAAAATATTTACAAAGGCTGAAATAGATATTTCTATTTTGCAATTATGTATCAGCATTAAAGAGTGTAGATTCCTATCCAGCAACCCCAAAGCTTATCTGTCCTTGGAATCATAGCATTTCCTATTCTGATTTAACTTTTCATTGTATTCAAGATAGTCATAAATGATCATTTGGAGAACAAAAACACTAGATTGGTTTGGAAAATGCGAAGCTTCTGTCTCATTCCTGTAGCTTAAACACGTTGCTTTTGAGGTTGTTCTTTTTATACAA
Organism: Panthera uncia; assembly: GCF_023721935.1. Classification (NCBI taxonomy): domain Eukaryota; kingdom Metazoa; phylum Chordata; class Mammalia; order Carnivora; family Felidae; genus Panthera; species Panthera uncia. The sequence goes on along the minus strand of NC_064816.1, from coordinate 109,988,794 downwards.
TTTTAACAGTATAGTTAACACATCGTCGGTCACTGTATACAAATTTGGAAATATTTATGAGTATAATAAAAATTAAGGTACTCTGATATCTCATTACCTTGAGAAGCCACTGTTAACTTTCAGTATATATTATTCCAGGTAATGAAAATTTTCATATAAATAAGCATAGTTAACAGAAATGGATCATCCCATCATATTTTCTCACTTGCTTTCGTACTCAACAATACATGGTGTGTTTTTTGTTTTTTAATTTTTTTAATTTATTTTGAGAGAGAGACAGAGCAAGTGGGGGAGGGGCAGAGAGAGAAGGAGAGAGAGAATCCCAAGCAGGCTTTACACTGTCAGTGCAGAACCTGATGCCGGGCTTGAATTCACAAACTGTGAGATCATGACCTGAGCTGAAACCGAGTCGGACGCTTAACCAACTGAGTCACCCAAGCGCCCAACAATACATTGTGAACATCCACTGTCAGTAAATGCACTATAAGGTCATCAGTTTTATGGCTATAGAATAGCCTATTAATGCATATGTGATAATTTAGTTAACTATCCACAGTGTTTGAAGCATTTAGTTTGTTCCTGTTGTACTTTTTTTCATTCCAGTGAAAATGAAAATCAGCAGTCCTTTTTAATTATGTCTGCACATTTATCCAGTCCCTTTTTTCCAAGAAAATTCCTGGGGTTGGGCATTTAAATCATATCACAAATTATGCTCCAGAACTTTGTGCTCATTTGGGACTACTTGAGAAGTAACTGGTTTTATAAATTGTGGATTTCTGAAGATCAGAGGATACCTGGCCTAGTTCTGATCCAACTTTTATGGCAAGTGTCTACCTATGTAGTGACACCAGATCTCTTGGAGCCACCCTTGAAATTCATTGGTCTCTCTCTCTCTCTCTCTCTCTGCCCCAACCCACTCACATTCTGTCTTTGTCTCTCTCAAAAATAAATAAACATTATAAAAAAAATTTTTTTTTAAAAAAGGGGGCACCTGGGTGGCTCAGTCGATTGAGCGTCCAACTTCGGCTCAGGTCATGATCTCACAGTTCGTGAGTTCGAGCCCCGCATCGGGCTCTGTGCTGACAGCTCAGAGCCTGGCGCCTGCTTCGGATTCTGTGTCTCCCTCTCTCTCTGCCCCTAACCCACTCGCATTCTGTCTCTGTCTCTCTCAAAAATAAATAAACATTAAAAATTTTTAAATAAAAAAAAAAGGAATTCATTGGTCTCTTAGAATCTCTTCATGGTGACATTGACCGATGCTGCTGTATGGAACTGTGTCAGCAGCTATCAGTGCAAATCATCTAATTAACCTTCACGACCTGCCACCAAGTGCATAGAAATCATTTCCTGGGTTTACTTACTTTAGCTCTTTCCAGTGCATAACTTTTGCTCTTCCTACACATATACTTTTCCTCCGGCATGCTTAGATACTTGTAGATTCTTTGGAAAATGCTTTAGCATACTTTGAGAAAACAGTAGATAGATCTCTTTATATTTTTACTTCCAAGAACGCAATATTCTTTCTTAACCATTTGCACCTATTCTGCTAAGAAGTATCAAGGCAAAGAAGAAAACTCAGATGTTCCTTGTCGGAAACGTAAGGTCTTACATCTCGTGTCCCAGTGGATTGCTCTGTACAAAGACTGGTTACATGAAGACGAACATTCCAAAATGTTCTTAAAGGTAATCTGGTGACTTCCAGATATTCTTTGATGCCAAATGACTGATTTTATTTTCATTTATGCATTTCAAAAAATCTCATTTGTAGATTGTAGTCATTCAACTTTTATGTAATGTTCAAGCTGTGACTCAAAATATTAATGTCTTGATTTTTGAGGCCTGATATTTTGCACATAGAAATTTTTTTAATGGTGAAGAATTCATTATGAAAAAATGGAAAGGGCTAGTTTTACATTCACTCATTTAAGTTTATTTTATATGATTCATGGGAATTTTGATTCCAGATGAAATAATTAAGGTAGGTAAAATAAAACATACTTGAAAACTTGACCGTATTAATACATTGAGATTTACTCTAAGTTTGAACTAACCAGTCCCACATATATAATATTTGGATAAGAAAAATTATTTATCATTTAAAAACTCTATTGACAATACATGCATTATGAAAGTTTTTCAGTCCATGATGTATTTTGAGAATTTTATGCACTAATAATTTGCAAAATGGGTACTAACCTAGACTTACATTTGGAATTAGATAAATGTATATATTTTTCTAGTTGTTCATAGGCTGCCATATCTTTTCCACACAGATGATTCTCTGAAGACAGTATGTAGACCATTGGATTCCTTGGCCACCAAAGCCATATTAGCTGTACAGGCTAACACAGAGAAGGAGTAGAATGGAAATTCGAGCAAGGGGCAGGTCTATTTCAGACAAGTGTTCAAACTGATTTTGCCTCTCATGAAGGAAATCACTTTGATTTCAAAATTCAGATGTCATTTAGACATCCACTTAAAAATTGGTTTAACCAACTCTTTCCCTAAACTAATGTTATTTTCAAAACAACTAGGTAATAGAATTTAATCGATTTTTCCCTCCTAAATGACAATGTGGATATTATTTTTTTAAATATAGAATAGGCACGGAACTCTTGAGTAGCCTTCCAGAGACCTGTAAGTTTCCAGCATTGATTACTTAAAGCCCCTGAAAGCTGTGAGGGAGCCACACAATTGAGTGAGGGGCTAGGAGGTAGAATCCCACATAGCATCTCACAGATGTCTGGTTTAACCCCCTGTATAACCCTGCTTTCCACCTGTTCCCTCAGCAGGGTAACCATGGTCTCAGTCTTAATCCTTAAAGAATAGGCATTTCAGCTGCCACTTTTCTTCCCCCCCAGACCATATACAGGAATGTACTGGATGATGTGTATGAATATCCAATACTTGAAAAAGAATTGAAAGAATTTCAAAAGATACTTGGAATGCACCGTCGTCAGTGAGTATTTAATTTTCTGGATTGCCATTAATAAAAGAAAGCAGCAAGCGTGATCGAATTTGGATGTTTTATAAATTTTTTTAAACATTTATTTATTTTTGAGAGAGAAAGGGAACGAGAAGGGGAGGGGCAGAGAGGGAGGCAGACACAGAATCCGAAGCAGGCTCCAGGCTCTTAGCTGTCAGCACAGAGCCCGATGTGGGGCTCAAACCCACGAACCATGAGATCATGACCTGAGCCGAAGTCAGATGCTTAACCAGCTGAGCCACCCAGGCACCCTGGATGTCTTATAAAGGTCATCTTGAGGGATGCCTGGGTGGCTCAGTCGCTTAAGCATCCGACTTTGGCTCAGGTGATGATCTCATGGTTCGTGCGTTTGGGCCCCGCATCGGGCTCTGTGCTGACAGCTCAGAACCTGGAGGCTGCTTCGGATTCTGTGTCTCCCTCTCTCTCTGCCCCTTCCCCACCTCTCTAAAATAAATAAACATTAAAAAAAAAACATTAAAATTCATCTTGAACATTCTGAATCAGGATTCCTTCTTGATTCCTTAGCTTTTCTATAGTAAATTGTGTATTTTGTTTTTATATCAAAATGAACACAAAATTAAGGTTGTTGACTATTTTGTTTAACCCTCTTTAATACGGTAGAAACTGTAACAACCTTCGTACATAAAAGCAATTATTTAATAAGTTATTTAATGTTAAAAATATAAACATTTAACTTGATGTTTTGGGGGCTCGCAGCTATGTCTGATGGAATAAGGAAAAAAATTTTATAGGTAGGTTTCAGCAAGTCACGAAGCATTTTTAAAGCTCCATTTTATGGATTCCCGGAGGTTTCTTTATCAGTTTAGAAAGATTAAAAAAAAAAAAAAACATTTACTCAATGACTTTTGGCATGTGTAAGTATCCCTGAGGTATCTATCATTAGTCTTTCAAGTTGCCAATACCTGACTTAACCACTGACCCTCCTTATTAATTTTGGTAAATGAAAGCATCAAGTCATTATTCAGTTTTCAGATACAGCTGCAAAGTTCATCTGAAGGGAAAAACTGTTCTCTGATTTACAGTGTAGTTTGTACATAGTAAACATGATGAAAGACGTGTGTCAAGTTGTGAGAAACTTCTATTAAGATTTCAGAAGTCACAAAGGCACTTCTCAGAGAAAATGTTAATTCAGGCCTCTCAGATGACTAATTTGAGATTTAAAGCCTGACCTAATTTTAGTAAAGAGAGATCCTGTTGCAAATTAAGTGTCTATATAAATTAATTTTAGGGCACAAACAAATCACGTGGAAGTTTTCGTCCTCAATCGTGAAAATCACACACTTAGAAATTCAGAAATGAGATGAAGTTTAGGACAGTGTTAGAAACACGTGTTGTAAATTTGGGTGGTCTTCCTTTGTCACAGTCTACACCACAAGAAGCCCCCATCACCTAAGAGCAGTATGAGATTGTGAACAAATACATGAAACAGAAAAGAAAAAGAACCTTTACATCAGAATAATCCTCCACATGGAAGCTGTTCTTTGCTGCAAGACAGGCCTTGTTACCCTTGAGAAACTTTAATTCATGGCTTAATACATTTAAATGTATTAGATGTACTAATGGAACTTGATATATCCCATTAAAAAAACTTACATAAAATGTGAAATAATTAATTAAAATAAGAAAATGATAGAAGATATGACTCTTGCCTCTTTGGTAGAAGATGATCTCTTAATTCTGGGAGAAGATTTGAGCTGGGGACCTGCAGGATGTCCACCACACAGGGAAACATTCTGGAAAAGATGCTCCTTGCGTTGACTTAACTGTCTGAAGCACAATAATTTCACTTAAAATCCATCAGTATATGAGAAAACTTAAGAGTTTCTGTGGACTGAATAAATCCAGTTCTTCCCTCAGCATTCACTTTCTGTGGGTAGAAAGTAAAATACGCCTGTGGAGTAGATGGCATCTTTTCTTCCTGGTTCGCTTAAAATCCAGAGCCCAATGTCAAGGGTGTTCTACCTAGTGACCTAATGAATACTGGGTTTTATCTTTTTGAAAAGCAAAAAACCTCTGCCCAGTACCTGAAAAGTAGTCTTCTGTGACAATCATTGCATTACACAGGGTTTGGGACAAAGACTGACTTCTTGTCCTTTTTCCTTTCAGCACTGTAGATGAATATTCACCACAAAGGAAGGTGAGGCAGACCTCTCTCTCTCTGAAATGGGGCCATCAAGCTTGGAGACCTTGCCTTGCCTCACTGGCATTTCTTCATAATGAAAAGGAGTGCTGCCTCCAGCAGAACAGGGGCAGGCAGGGAAGCCTGGGGCTAGACCTTGCGAGCACCTTCCTGCTTCACTTCAGTTTCCCTGTGCTAGTACAGATCCGGTCGTACCCATATGCCCTCGACTTGTCGTTCTGAGTATTTTTGGAGTCTTAGAGTTGCCCCAGTGTTCCCAGAATCATATAAATTTGAATTTGAAATATTGATGGGAAAAGAAAAAAGGGAAAAAAATGCAGGCAAGAATCTTGACTGCAAGCATGAGGAAGTCGAGTAAGCAAAAGCTTTGCCCTTTCAACCCAACAAAAGGAGAAATGGTAGCAAGAAAGAACGTGTTTCCTATTCACCTTGAAGGGGAAATGCACCGTGAACTGTCGGGCACAGGTTTTGTACAAGCTGATCTATCAAGTGGAGAATTATCATGAATAATCTACTTATTTCCCTTAAGCAAGTCGTGGTGCCACAGCAGAAGTATGCAACTTTGTCCCCTGCTTTATCCAGAACTCCTCGATCCACATGCACGGTTGATGTTGGGATGTCTAGAGAAGAATACATGGATTTTGCAGTAACCTAAGTTTGAAAATCATGCCACCCCTCTCCAGCATGTTGCTAGAATAATTATAGGGGCTTTTTGCCCGCTTCTGGCTTTGGCCAGATCTGTCTTGTTGCTCAGAATCTCCACCTCCACATGCGTTAATAGAGGCAACTCCCTATTTATTCCTCTAAGATTGGATGGGTGCGTTTCATATTAAAAAGAAAAAAAAAGAAAGAAGGAAAGAAAAATTGGCTAGCTCTTCTGGAACATGCTGTAAGCAGCTGTGGTTTTTCCAAAGGGCAGGAATGCATTCATTCATTGTTCTCTTTCTCACTTCTCACAGAATAAAGCCCTTTTCCACCAATTCAGTCTTAAGGAGAACTGGCTCCAGCATAGAGGAACTGTGACTGAAACAGAGGAAAGTGAGTATGATTTTGTGAGGGTTTGGGGTGGGTGGAGCAGAGGTCAGTCACCTTCACTCTCCAGCAGTAATGCATCGGCCTGCCCTTAGCATTTCCAACAGTCACACCCTGTGACAAGCACCTTAGGACCCCACAGGATGGTTTTTATTTTCTTGCTTTGAGTGTTACAGTTGTCTTGACCATACAGCAGTGTCCCAGGGGCCAAGGACATTTTCAATTTGAGAAGGAAGGAAAGGAGCCTGCAAAAGAGCTTCCCAACTTTCTTAGGGAGAGGCGCAAAATTGCCGGGAATTTTCCTTTTCCTCTTAGCTGCTTTCTCCCATAATCTGTCAGCCCACTGCCTGTGACTGACTAGAAAGTCCACTAAAGCCACCGTGCAAGACATTGGCGGAGTCATTCCCTGGGATTTAGAGAAGAAACTCTTGGCGAGCATAGCGAAGGAAAGGAAATGCACTGAAATCCCTGCGTGGCCAGGCTGTGCCGGGCAGTGCCGCATGCCCTGTGCGCCCTGTGCCAGCGCTGCTCAGTGAGAGGGTCAGTGAGAGGGCTAGTGACCCACGCTGAAGGCAACTGCTCACTCAGCACCAGGGGAGACAGCCTTGCAGCCCCCAGAAGGTGCTTACACGCTATTCTGTGCTACTCTCTTGTAACAGAACAGGAAATGGTTTCCTCCCGTTTGCACCAAGGTTGAGTGAAGTGCAGAACCTGGGGAAACATAATTGAAACATTCATGCTATAGTGACTGGAAGACTTTCTCTTTTAGCCCACTTCTCAGTATGTGCTGAAATTCTATGTATGCACATTTAATATCTGCTCAGCTTCTCCAACACACAACAAAACGTCACATGGATGCTTCTTGTGCTATGTAGTGTTAGTATATAATGCTGCTGGTAATGGGGCATAAGAAGTATGGTCTATAACAAGTGGAAGCTTAAAAAAAATTAGCTTACCTCCTAATTCCTTAGTTGCAGGCCCTCCATGCTTGTCTTACAATTTAATCGTAAAATTTCCCAAACTGAGTTTCAAAGAGCGTAAGTATTTCCAGACCCCCAGCCTCTTTTTGTTTGTCAGTTTATTAATAAGCAAGCTGTAAACTTTGCTCATATTTAGCAGTTTTGTAGGATTTTGTCTGGTTCAAAAATTTTATTTTTCTGTGAAAGCAAAAAGCTTTGTGTCTCTCACAAATCTGTTGACAACATATATAAAACAGCTATTTGTTAGATGCTGTTGTTTTAGTGACATACCCAACGGAACCCAAACCAAAATGTTGTCAGTGCCTTCTGGTGGCGTATTTATTTTGAGGTTTATACACATAAACTCATAGTTGTTTGTTTGTTTGTTTGTTTGTTTTTGCTTCATTTGCATTTCTGTGGAAACAATCCTGGGTTTATTTTTGTGGAGCCATTTAAATTGCTTATAAGATTTCTCTAGGAAATGCACCCTCCCCCTTTATTTTTTTTACATAAAATGAGAAATAATATGCAATATGGTGGAAATAATTTGCAAAATGGTAGAGAAGAATACCTAAGTGTATTATCTTTTTGAAAGAAGCTAGTGTTTTATACATTCAGAGCTGGGATAAGAAGCAAATAATGTATCAATTATCTCCACTATTATTAAGCAATTTCTGCTATCAAATCATAAAGAAATTTTTTTACAGGACCCTGATTCACCTTGATAGTGATGATGTCCTAGTAATAATTATTTGTACTGCAGACAATAAAATGAAACTTAAAGGGCTACAAACCGGACTTCTGTTTGGAAACCATACTCATCACCATCTTGCTCAGGGACATCATTATTAACTGCTCAAGATACCTGAGCACAAAAACCATGGCAAGCCGGCAGATTTTTTTGGATAAGCTTGTGAGAAGTCTAACAGCAAAATGCAGTATTCCCGATTGAGCCCTGTGACTATCCACAAGTGGAATGTCACATAAAAATTTATTAGTTAGGTACCTTAATATATTGCTTTGGGAAAGCTCAGTCATGCTGAAAGAAATTACACTTTGTGAACCACAAATGCTACTGTGTTGGGGTCAGGCCATCTCCACCATGAGCACACACTTGTATCACATGGGTCTCTCATTACAGTTTGGGAAGCCTAAGTCCATTTACCAGGTCTTGATGACGTCTGCATCTCATGTGTGTGCAAGCACACATTTATATATGTATGCCTTCAGGCACTTGGGTGCAGACATAAATATGTAAATCTAGTTCTGTATGTTTCCTACTAAAGAGAATAGTAAGGTAGATGACTTCACTTGAAAAAAGTCTGTACCTGACTACAGTTATCTGTTTACTAACCCTTCTTTTGTTGTGTGCAGTTTTTTGCCATGTGTATATAACAGAGCACTCCTATGTAAGTGTGAAGGCAAAAGTTTCCAGTACAGCACATGAGATCCTGAAAGTTGTGGCAGAAAAGATCCAGCACGCAGAAGAGGATCTGGCTCTGGTGGCCGTCGCATTCTCTGGGGGTAAACGATTTTATGTCCTGGGATATTAATCTTTCCCTGGATCTCCTCTGAAAGGAGAGTAGACATTTTTATAGAGTGAATGTGCAGCTTGCCCCTTCTGGGTCCGCAGCTGGATGACCACAGTAACAATAAGAAGCCGCCTACCAGAGGTGTTTCCATGACAACGGTGGGGTACTGTTGGATACTGAATTTCCTCCCCAAGAACTGAATAAAGAGGCATGCCACTGTTTTGAAATATAAAGCTTTTCATATTTTATACTCTAGATAAGCCTTCTATTTTCATATTTAAATTAACTTGGGAAATTGCTAAAGGATGAAATTACTTTAGGAAGGAAAAAGAAAGACAGCCTAGTCATATTGCTGGCTGACAGTTTAATACTTAAAAAGACTCCCTGTTGAAGGAAATAAAACCTACACTAAGCTGAAAGCTCCCAGGCAATGTTCCTTCAGGTGGACGTGGGGAGTGAGGTCTGGTTATAGCTTTTCCTTCTGTTGGGCCTTATTTATCCTCAGAGAATGGTTTATTGTCTGTTTTGAATAAGATCACACAGATTACAAGCTCACACTATCGATCTACGTGACCTGAACAGACCCCTCCATTTTCACTGGGGCCGGTCAGATCTCGATGTTGCTGGCCCCCTATTTGGCTTACAGTCTTTATTTAATATCTCATTAACCCTGAGAAAAATAAAAAGAAAGTGACTTAGCATCAGTAGTTGAAAAATGGAAGTACTGTGTGAACTAATCAGCCAGAGATAGGGCCGGAGAGGGGGAGCAGATAACTGGGATTCCTGTTTACCCTTTGTTATCATCCTAGAGGAAAGAGAAGAATGTCAGAGTTTAACCTGGTGTTACAGCATTGCTGTGACAGAATCTTCTATTGCTTTGTTACTCAGAAGCAAGTAAAATGGTCCTACAAGATAGTGGATTACATATGCGAACCAATATAGCCTTCTGCCTGGGCCTAATGAGAGTTTCTCCCTCCCTCTCAAGGGGCCCTCATTGTGCATCCCATCATCAAAACATTATCTAGAGAAAAAGAGCAAAAGGGGGAGAAACATCTGGACTACATGAACTTTAATCGGAGAGTGGTCGAATTTTTAATAAAATATTTCAGGCATTCCAGATAGATGTGATAAATGTGTATTATGTTTCACTTTAAATGACCAAAAATATTAAATTATTCCAAACAGTATTGAGCTTCCCTCAAGACAGTACCATTACAGAAAGTAGTCACCAGGTCCCCATTCTGCAGGAGGAACGACCCTGAAGGAACTTGGTAGCACAACTGAGACCCATCTCCCCTGGGGGTGACTCAGAGTCAACCCAGGGCCACACGTGAATCTGGGAAGTAATGAGTAGCTCTTTGAATACTCAGTATCTATTTGATGGCCATGAAATACCATTTTTACACTCTATTAAATTAGATTCATCAGGGAGGCCAGTGCCGTCGTAATGTGTATAGACTCAGTGCTAATCTTCGCTAGAAATATCAGCTTATCTCTTGCGTTATCCCACAGATGTGGAACTGTGCCATCATTTTCCATCAGTTAGTACTTTTGTCTGTTAAGAACCTTTCTGCCTGTAGCTTAATATTCTCCAAACAATAATGCTTTATGAAAAAGCAGGGGGGAAGAGTTTAATATATTCCTTGCTCTAGTTCCCTGATTTTCAGTGAATAGTGTTTTAAATGCTACTTCAAAATGAAATGACAATGAGATCTACTCTTACTTTCTTTTGTCAAAAGAAGTTTAAAAACGTTGCAATGCTGTAGGTTTTGTGGATTTTTCTAAAAAGACTAGTGCTGTTATCCTCCTAGCTTTCAGGGTCATTTTGTACCTAGAGAAAGGTATATGTATGTAGTAACAGAAATCTGCCTACCTAGTTATTCAGAGCTTAAAATTCTATGACCCTTAATCTTTTATAGTATAGTGACAAACCTGAAAATAAGAAAAAAAATACTTCTCAGGAAATGGAAAAGTTACTATCAGAAAGCCATGGCATTTGACTCCGTAACAAGTGCAGAATGGCTCTCATAAATCCAGATATAAGGTGGACATAGGAACACATAGGTTGTAAGAAACTGCAGCCGGAGGAAGAGGGAGACAGAGGAACTTGAGAGGCCAGCCGAGTGGGACCATTTACCACGCTCGTCAGCAGCCTGACATGAAAGTGCTATTGATCTTTATAATGCTGGGCCATAAAGAATATATTGGATTATCATTTGTGTACTCTGTATTAAGCAGAAATGTTCAAAACAAAATTTGGCCTTTGAACTGATTAAGTTATCTGAAAAACGTATGTGGAATATTGCATTCCCCCACCGTGCTGGTAACGAAAAGGCTGACTTAGAAGCTGATTATGTTAAAGTGCACTGAACTCGAAGATTGGTTTAGTCAATTCCCATCTGTAATTTGTAGTTACGAGGAGGACTTTTTTCTATGAAGAAGGCTTTTGTGTTATAAGAGAGTGCCAGTGATGGTAGAAACATGACTGAAGGACAGGAACAGTTTGTAATAAGGGAAATATGAAAAATACTCCACTTTACTAGTAGTCAAGAAATACAAAATAAACTGAGAATCTAGTTTTGGTTTTAGCTGAATAGCAGACTTAGCACCAGGAATGATCAGTGTAAGAATTCAAAAGCCATTGGGCAGTTTGTATCAGAAACTTTATTTTTTCTTAAGTTTATTTATTTTGAGGTGGAGAGGGGCAGAGAGAGAGGGAGACAGAATCCCAAGCAGGCCCTGCGCTGTCAGTGCAGAGCCCAATGTGGGGCTCAAACACAAGAACTATGAGATCATGATCTGAGCTAAAGTTGGACGTTTAACTGACTGAGCCACCCGAGCGCCCCTGTATCAGCAACTTTAAAAAATATTCATTCCCCTTTGATCTAGTAATTCCATTACTGGGAATCTATCTTTAAAAAATCATCTATAAGCAGCCAAAAATTTATGCATAAGGATGTTGACTTCAGGAGTATATGACTGCTATAATAATAGATCCCATTTATCAAGCCCTTGTTATGTCCCACACCCTATGCCAGTATTTACATATATCTTGCCATCTAATTTATATAACAAAAATATTGAAAACTATTAAATTGGTCAACAATAGAGGAAAGATGAAATGATGGTATAATGGACTGTTATATACCAATTAAACATGACATACCTAAATATTTTTGACAAGTGGTTATCATAAGTGCTTATAGCAAAATCAGAATATAAAGCCAGATATAGAATAATTATAAATGTATATGTGTGTATGTATCCATACTAATTTTGAACACATATGTATAAATAATTGCAATTATATATGTGTGTGGGTATTGGTTATACACATTTACGTAAAGATCAGAACAAAAATAGACCCAAGTGTTATCAAAATAGCCTTTATATGGTTATCTCAGAGTGATGGGATTATGAGTGAATTTTACTTTTCTTCCCTAAACTGGTCTGTATTCTAAAGAATGACTAAAAATTATGAGAAGGAATGATTAGAGGTTTCCACTTTATGGATAGTGAGCAGTGATGTCCATGCTCCCATTGGTGCCATTGCACAGAATATGCAGAACTGAATTAAATCTATATTGTTTGCTTTTAAATATTTTTCTTTGGCAGTTTGCACTTTTTAGATATACTGTGTATGCCTACCACTGTTCTTGTGTGTCTAATCTCTCTCCCTCTTTTTTTAATAAAGAAAAACATGAACTTCAGCCAAATGACTTGGCCATCTCCAAATCCCTTGAAGCATCTGGTCGGATATATGTCTACCGGAAAGACCTGGCTGACACTTTGGTAAGGACTTTGAGCCTTTTACTTGAAACACAAATGGCACACTGAAATCATATTTTTTTGTATGTTTTGTAATACATGTTAGAAAAGTACATTGAACCACCCCCTCCTCTGGCCAACAATACACTTGTCAAATAACACTGCTTTTGCAAATCCAAGGCAAGTACAACTTCAGGAATCCTAAACCCTTCTGAAGTCAAACCCTGCTTCTCTCTGGGCCCCTGAAACAAGGGATATGAAAGAAGTGACCCTCCTCTCCAACAGAATCTTAATTCTATTTCTTCTTTTTGGGTGGATATGTGGAGATTAGGCTGAGAAATGTACCCTGTGCAGATTTAAGGAGAAAGAGACTCCATATCCTTGTTTCAGTCCGTTTGGTGCACTTTGAGTGTACCCTTCCTTCCTGGAAGGAAAGGTAGATTATCAGCCTTCCCCACGTAAGGTAGGCTCCTAACAATGGTACTTTGGATGTAGATGAGGAGTAAGAGTTTGAAGAAACATAGAACCCACTCTGTTAGTTATTTTCATTTCAAACTTAAACACATTTATGCCTAAGCAGATGATTTGTCGTTATGTTCCTAAAACCCTCAGTGTTATGGTTGCTTTCTGCATGGTAGGATCAGGCCTCGGATCCGTCACCCATAAAAGACAGGCTCTGCCAGATTGTGGTGGTATCATCTAGACTCTTGGTCTCAGTCTACTTCAAGGAGCCATCACTAAGCTGGTTCTTTCTAGCTGACTCCTGTTGTGTGTATAATTGAGGAATGTATACACCATATTGGTTAACCAAAACTGCTTATAATAGAAATATTTTATGTGAAATTACCTACAAGTATCAACCTACCATAATATTAATCATAGTCAGTTTTTGCACATAGTACCAGACAGGTGCTGAGTAATTTACATACAGTATCTCATGTAACATTGCCAATAATCCTGTGACATTCAGAGAGGCTGAGTAACTTACTCTCACTTCCTACAGCCAAGGAAGGGAAAGTGCTAGGACTCCAGTTATATTTGGCTCTGAAGCCATTACACATGCCTTTCCTTTGTAGGTGGTGAGGGAGCAAAGGAAAGGAAAACTTTTGTCTTACTAGGGTCTTTCCACTTCTGAGTGTCCTTCAGCAGGTCGCAGGTCCTGTGTCTGTACATGATGTAATTCTGTCAGTGAACTGTGACAAACACAATGCTGCACAGCATCCTTGAGCAGATAATGAGATTGGCTTGACTTTAGTCCTCACTGTAAAGGAGGACCATCTACCCTGCGGCTGCTGTGGAGCTCCTGGTGATGAAGGAGACCTACACTCTGTCTCCCATGCCCTTCTTCCTCGTGCTCCCCATAGACTTGGCTGCAGTTCCCTGCCATGCACACCTAGAGCTGTCTCCCACCATGGACCAGAGCCAGCTTCAGAAGAGTGGGAGGCAGGCCTGAGCAATGTCTTAGTGGAATAAGTAGGTGCTCACTCTGAAGTATGTTCCGAGATGAGCCAGGTGCCATCTTGCCCTCAAATGTTTCCCGCCACCACCTCTGTGAACCACCTAAAATTGCCCTGTCGGAACCCCAGCTTTCAGCATTTTATCCCCAAAAGAGTTCAGTTGAAACGGAATATTATAAGGGTAGGATAACATGTGGAGCCACTAGCATGCACTATATTTACATACTGATTAATCCTCTTGGAGAGCAGGAGTTAGAGCCCTGAATGAGTGGGATAGAGAAATAGAAAGTGTTTCTTGGAGAGGGCTGTGGACAGCCTTGGGCAACGAGAGGGCAGTACCAGGGTGAGGGATGCATTTAGGGAGAAAGGAGGAGGAATAAAAAGCCAAATCTCCAAATTAGTATGCCGAGATTTATGTTATTTCCCAGCTCTTGGCTCTCCCTGTGAATGCCTACAGCGTAGCATGGCATCTGGCTGATTCCAGACTAATCAGGCCCTGAGAAAGGTGGGCTTCCCTCTCTCAGCACCTCAGTATTTGCATGCATTTTCTCAGTCCGCCCTCATCAAGTACCACGCTGTGTCCCACTCTGGCCTACGGGCACAATTTGAACCTTGACCTGCTCTGAAGAGAATCACATCTGTGGAAAAGCTCTCTGAAAGTCTTTTGTCATTTGTTTTTGTTTTTTTTTTCAAATTAGGAAACGTTTTCATAACAGTAAACCTTGTAAAATGCCAATAATTTTGCAGTTTTTAAATAGGAATTAATGTTTATAATCTGAATTCCCTTCGTCCTGTCATGTCCTTAAATTTTGCAAAGTCCCATTCTTTTTTTTCCCAAGTCATTAACAATTTTAACATCATTAGCTATTCAAATTGTGTGTTTTTTTTAAGTAAACTCTAACCCCAACATGGGGCTCAAACTCACGACCCTGATGAGATCACATGTCCTACTGACTGAGCCGGCCAAGATGCCCCTGGAGAATTTACATTTTAATTAGAAAATATCAAATATTTTGAAAAGATGCCAAATAACTTTTAATAAATTTAACAGTGTCCAAAGATTTAAAGTTGTGGTGGCATTTAATAATTTCATGCCAGATTTTAAGGAAACAGTATTACCAGACTCATACCTATTTGTGTAGGGAAAGCAACAGATCCTTAAAATAATCATCTACCATGGGGTGTAAATGAAGTAACATTTATTTTTTTATTTCTTGTTTAAATTTGTATCGCTTTCCACAGGCATTTTAATAAAACTTGTAAATGTGTGTCTGGGATGTGGCTTGTTAAACATATTTCCTGTAAAAGCCATGTCTGTCTTTATTGAAGTGCACCATGACATTTCTTTTGTTTGTTTTTATACTAACCTGCTGGCACATTAATTCTTACCAGAAGCCAAAGTGATTTCAGGGCTTTCGCTTTCATTATGCTGTCTGCTGGGGCAGTGTTTTATAATCAGATTTGTAGATGCACGTGCATGCGCGTGCGTGCGTGTGTGTGTATGTGTGTATGTGTGTGTGTCAGGGGGGAGGGGCAGGCTAACTCAGTGAAGTATCATTGATCACATTCTACTGTTTCCGAGGCTGTTTCCCAATTTGGTTGCATCTTACCGAAGATGAACAGACTAGGGAAAATATTAAGTGTACCCAGACAAGATGCCTTTCCTAATCTGGGTTTCTAGTGCCTTTCTGTGGCCAGCCAGTTCAGTGCCAAACATCTGGGAATTGCTGAGGGTCCTTTTGCTTCTGTCTGTTGGTTTAGAACCCATTTGCAGAAAATGAGGAATCACAGCAAAGGTCGATGAGGATTTTGGGAATGAACACGTGGGATCTTGCTCTGGAATTAATGAATTTTGATTGGAGTCTCTTCAATTCAATCCACGAGGTACGTGAGTAGTGAAAAGATAAAATAAATGGTAGTGCTATTTCACTGTGAATTCTTCTTCGGAGAACATTTGTGTGTGGCTAGGTTTTAAGAAGATCCATCATCTGGTGATGCAGTTATGCTTAGGATACCATAGCCCAGAGATATTTGGGGACCTTAAATATATTGAAAGACTGACAGAAACCTAGGAAAATCAGAATACATGATCATGCTTTATTTGTTCCTTATATAACCATACCTGTACTGTAGTATAAATATGCTATGTTTTTATATGTATGGATATATATGTATTTGCATGTTTATGAAGCTCTAGGGGGGTTGAAGAGCCATTTTACATTTGATGACTTTAATACTGATCCTTTTATTTTTTCTGTAAAGTTTACTGTATGTATACGAGAACCATATTTATGTACTTACCTACATACACATACAGCCATTCTTTTACTCAAAAACATTCTATAAATTTAGATTATGCTACAGGACATAAAGTACTTTCTTGAAAACTTTGAGATATATTTCAAATTTTTATGTTCATCAACCCTCCCTTTAAAAGACAGCTTAAACATTTATAAAATAGTAGGGGCAAAATGCTACTGACAGTTAAGGAATAAATGTAGCCAGTGGAAAAGGCTCACAGGAATCAGGAGATGAAAAATGAGACAGCCCTCTGCAACCATATGTTGCATTTGCTTTGCCATGTAGTAAAATGTTTCATTACAAAACAGCCTTTCCTTCTGAGGAAACTAGCGCAACTTGAGGACTTGAGCTTCACTTTCACTTTGGAATGTCTTTTAAATGTCTTCATATTTTCTCATTAAAAACAATTCCAACATTATTGTAATCTAAATTTTATTTTGCGCGCGTGCGAGAGAGAACGTGCACCTGTGCACGCACATGAGCAAGGGAGGGGCAGAGAGAGAGAGGGAGACAGAGAATCAATCTCAAGCAGTCTCCACACATCAGTGCAGAGCCTGATGCAGGGCTCGAACCCACAAACTGTGAGACCATAACCTGAGCCAAAATCAAGAGTCAGGCACTTAACTGATTGAGCCACCCAGGTGCCCCTATAATTTAAGTTTGAGCAAGTAGTGAACTCATTCAAGCTAAATGATTTGTGCCTTTGGAAATGTTAATAGAATAGGACATGTCCCTGCTTGTACTGCTTACTCAGTGTGAGAACTGGCGTTACTTCTGCAAAACACACAGTGCAGACGCACCCCTGTTCCTCTCTGCACCCCTGTTCCTTTCCCTGCAGGGAAATCTCCCTGTTCCTCTGCACATGGTCAGTCTCTATAAATAGTTGCTGGTTTTACTCAATTTTGTAAATTTTGGACGTTGCCGTAATCTTATCATTCTCTTTCTGTTTATGATTTTACTATATCTTATATCCGTGGTTCTCAAAGAGTGGGTACCCAGACCAACATCATCAGCCCCACCTGGGAACTTGTTATAAATGCAGGGTTTTGGCCCTACCACAGACATACTGAATCAGAAAATTTAGAGGATGGGCCCAACCATCTGCTTTAACAGACCTCTAGGTGACTGATTCACACTAAAGTTTGAGAACCTTGTCAGAAGACTCTACCTGTGAGAGTTTCATGTGCATCTTAACAAATACTAGTGACAAACATTTCCCTTGTTTTTGCTGATAGAGCAAGTTCAGGAAGTTTGGATTCGATTCAGCCTATGATTTAAACTTTAGAACTTACTAGATTTTCATGTAAAAAGGCATCATCTGCACTTTCTAAAAATAACGTTTATGGGCAGATTCCAGGTGAACATTATTTAATAAGATCTCTCTAAAACTACGTTGTTGATCTCTCTAAAACTCCGTTGTTTCAAATTGAATATGTTGTTATTCTCAAGACCTGTGATGCTGTGAGAGCTGCTACCTGAAGTAGCTCTGAAAAATGAACCAACTTTTGTATCAACTTGTGTTTGTGCTAAAAATAAATGCTGGTACGAATCTGCCTTTCAGCAAGAGCTGATCTACTTCACGTTCAGCCGACAAGGAAGCGGGGAGCACACAGTGAACCTCAGCCTTCTGCTTCAGAGATGCAATGAAGTCCAGCTGTGGGTGGCCACGGAGATTCTGCTCTGCGGCCAGCTGGGCAAGCGAGTGCAGCTGGTGAAGAAATTCATCAAAATCGCTGCGCAGTGAGTTCTGGCGCTGAAAAGCATAATTCCTCTCGTCTCCTTGAGAGAGTACATTTTTTTCCTTGTGATGATAAGAAGGGTTAGGAGGTAAACGTATAATACTGAGTTAAGTGACCAAATGATGGAAAAGGTCTCTTCTTGAATATTTATGTCTTTGCATTTGAAGTATTCCTGCTGTACAGTGTCAAAACACTGGCCTAAAGCAGTCTGCTCTGTGCTGCAGGATGATTAAGCAGGCAGCGCAGCACCCACATGCTCCATCCTGGGGCAACAGGGAAGGTGATGTGAGCAGGGAGAATCATTGCAAATGAGGTGCATTTGAGGATTCTGCTCTTGACTGCTTGATGCCCATGGTGTGAACTTGGCGAACTCTTTAGCAGGCCCTGCCCTGGTCAGTCCCAGCTGACCTCTGAGCCACACCCCCTGGGTGCAGCCACTGTGAATGGCTGTCTATCCCATACACACCATCCTCCAAACCTGGACATGTGTTGTTGGCTCAGCCAGAATGACCCCTTCCACCCTACAAATGGCTGCCATTCCTAAGACCTAGGTCAAATGTTGCTTCCTTCCTGAAGTCATCCCTGACTTTCAAATGCAGGATCAGCCATTCCCTATCCCACTCTCCCTCACACACATGCTTTTTCGCTTTTAGCTTCTTTATTATATTTTTTAACTTCTGTGTTTAGGTAGAATCCCTTCACTTGGCTGGGTTAGCCTCCAGAGGGCAGGGACCATTGCTAAGCAAACATTGTACCTGAGATGTCTGGGGCAGAACTTGGTAAATAGCAGTGACTCAGTAAAGGTTAGTTGAATGACATTTGAGTAACTTGCTGGGAGCATCTCTTCAAATACCAGGTTCGTATCTTGAGACTGCTCTTGAGGCAGCTTCCAACAGAAGTAGGCAGCATGAATCAGAATCTTGCCCAGTTCCCTCTGCCTCCCATCTTATTTCTCCTTTGTCTCCCAAAATAGTTTTTACATCACACCGTTTTGGAGTATATGTCCATGTAATGCATTCGGGAACTATATATTCATCATTCATTACATGTGCAGATCCATGCTGCGCTGACCCTGTGCACAATCCCTGGCTTCGAGGAGTCTGCAATGTGCTGGAAAGGATGCCTTGATAATTAAAATGGCTAATGTGCAGAAGAGAAGGGGGGGGGTGCCCTGTTCCAAGATCAAGTTCTGTTGGGGGCCTTAGAGGAAGGGAAGCTCTTAGGCCAACAATGTGGAAAAGGAGGATTGGAAAAAGATTCATGAGGAAAGTAGCATTCAAGTCTGTATTTGAAATCTGGGTGAACTGGACAGATAAGATTCCAACAGTTTACACTCTCCATGGAGGTGAACCTCACTGGAAGAGGGTGTTAGAGGGGCTCACTGGAGGCAGACCACATATGGTCAAAGAAAGGAACCTCATCCACTTTGGCCAGAGTGGAGGGGTATTTGTAAGAAAGGTGTGGGAGAGCAGGAGGTTGATCTGCAAAGGAAGATAAAACAAATTGTGAAGGATGTTGAATTTCAGGTCAAAGAGTTTGGACTGAATTAAGAAGACAGGGATTCATTACCAGGTGTCTGTGCCAGAGACCCATAGGAGCAGAGCTTTCCCCCAGGAAGGTTGATCTGGAAGTAGCACATAGACTGAACTGTAGGCAAAGAGACCCCACAGGCATGATATTTTGTTTACCTAGCAAGAGATGATGGAAGTACCTAGCCTGGTGTTTGGTGTTACTGACAATGGGAGGAGAGAGAAATAACAGAGACGCCTACATCTTGGATGGTTTTTATGGTGAATGTTCCTTTTTTTGATTTGGCCAGTGCATTCCAAACAGCCTGTGCAATTCATAAAGGTGAGGCTCTTTTGGATCAAAAGCTTTCTTATAAATGCCAGTTACTTGGAGAAACGGGATGTTAATGTCCCAAGGAGTAAAATGACACCACACAGCTTAGTTCCAGCATAAGATTATATCTATCCTCAGGGAAATGAAATATATTCACATCTTCTCCTTATGGCCCCATGCTCTTGAATTATTTACTGTACTGGTCTCTCTGTCCCCAGCCCATGGAATAGAATGCCAACAGAAACATAAAGTTAAATTCCTCATAATCACACTAGTAGGAATAACCAAGGGAAAACAGTAATTTCCATGATCATGAAGTGTCTCCCCTGCCTAAGGCATCTATTTGCATATTCATGTTTCCCTTCCTTCTCACCAACCCCATCCCCCACCTCTGTGGTTTGAGTGGAGTTTATTTCCTCACACAGACAAAGGAATGTTTGCTAAACTGGAATGTTTCAGTGTCAGTCTGTTCTTATCATGGAATGAATGAACCTGGGTAACAAAGGATTCCAGACTGGACTGGTATCCAACATTGGTACTGTATCAATTTGTCTTCTAGAGAAATCATTTTTTCTACTTACAGGTTCAGACATTAGTTATATGTGCTTTTTTTTTAATTATTATTGTAAGGATGACTTAAAAAAAGGCAATTGTTTATGGGAGCTAAAGATAAAACGATGAGAATTCTATCTAAGATTGCAGATAAATGGTGTTGAATAAAATGAGGAATAATAAACCTTTTTATAATGAATAACGATAAAACCATTTCCCCCAAGAGTCTTGTTTTCAACTCCAGAAAGTGCTGTGTGAAAAGCTGCCTGTCTACAAGGCTTTCAGGTGACGGGCAGAATATAAAAATGAAATACGTACATACTCAAGCCATAAGGAACTTAATGTCTAGTGAGGAATCACAGAACCGTGGAGCCTGGGAATGTGAGAGGACCTGGGAGTAAGCAAGAGCCTCCAGCTGACGTGCTGTGATGTAGGGGCTGGAGAGTTCTTGCTGACCACAGGAGCCTCTCACCTCAAATCATCACTTCAAGAGATGAGCTGACTGAAAAAGAAGGGGGTATGCCTGGCTAACTCAGTTGATAGAGCATACTCTTGATCTCTTGATCTCAGGGTTGTAAGTTTGAGCCCCACGTTGGCTGTAGAGATTACTTAAATCTTTAAAAAGTGAGAGAGAGGAATGGAGCTGACTCAAGTCTGTCCTGGCTGGTGTGAACTTTCCAGGGGTGTGATGAAACAGAAAGGGTAGACTGAGGGAAGTGGATGACAGAAGGGAAGCAGAGTCAAAGTATTGATGCCTTTAGTCACCAATGATTTACAAAAACAGGTGGATTTCTAAATCATTGACCAGAAGGCATCTTTATTTGTTTATCATGGAATATACCACATAGCGTTCACCCAGGAGAATGGTGGCAGAAACCGGATGAAGTGACCAATCAGACTGAGTCTTGAGTCCTCTTGCCTCCCCTCTAACTGCAGTCACTGGGCCCATGGAGACCCAGCAGTGGGGGGTCCTGCAGGACTGTGTCCACCCCACATATTCTGGACCCTAGGTATGGAGACAGCAGCACCTTTCCAGGCTCCACAATTAATGGGGATAGAACTTCGAAATGCTCCCCAATTGACCTTCTCTGCCCTGGAGCCCAGGCACAGCTGTATTGGGCAGTATCTAGCCCATGGGGCTGGAACTAGGAGCAGGCCACTTAGGGAGGACCTGCCAGGGCACACGCAGCTGTGTATGTGCCCCACATACACAACCCCGTGGGGGTCCTGCCACAACCCCAAGCATTCTTCTGGTTCTAAACTAGATACTTTTATACCCAGTCTGTGTCACTGGAAAGCAGTATAGTTTCTGGGGACAGTTTTTACCAGAACCTTTAAGTTCAAGGATAGCTTTTGACGAATCATGTAATGACTGGAGGTCTAACTTAATTAAAAGAACGATAGATAGGGGCACCTGGGAGGCTCAGTTGGTTAAGCATCCAACTCTTGATTTCAGTGAGGTCATGAGATCAAGCCCTGCATCAGGCTCAACGCAGAACTTGGAGCCTGCTTGGGATTCTCTCTCCCCTCTCTCTCCACCCTTCTCCTGCCTGTGCACATGCTCTCTCTCTCTCAAAACAACAACAACAACAACAAAAAACCTATAAATACAGTTGAAAAGTTTTATACACAGGGATACTCATTGTTGCATTCTGTATTGAATTGAGAATAACTTAAATGTCAATAATAGGGCAATAAGTAAACACATCATGAAATATATTTTTGATGAAGTTATAGAACCACTGATGATAGGGAAGAATTCATAATATATACTGTATCAGAGTATAATTGAAGAAGCAGGATACAGAGTTATATATACACTGTTCCCAAGTTCCATCTAAGATATTGGTGAAGATGTGATGGGAGAGACAGCATCTGGTACAAGTTAAGTTATTATACACCAGGTAGTTTTTATGCACTGGCTTACTGTTGAGCATTTTCATATTTCTTCATATTTATCAAATTAGAGTGATTTCTTAATTTTAAAAACTAGTCTCAGAGAAGTGTTTTTTTAACGCACCCCAGAAAAAGGAGTGTCTGCAGCTCGCAGGCTGTCCTGGCTGAACTGGGAGACCAAGCCCCCTCTGGGGGTTTTGAGAGTTTGTGGAATTTTAACCAATTAGGTTGAAGGGCATGACTGACGTTATGCAGAACAGATAAGCTTACAGAGTGAATGGAGCTCAATGGGATTTTATTTTGCGTTTTTTCCTCCTTTTTTTTCTCTAAATGAGAAATGTGGGACAGTATCCCCCATGATACATGCCATGTTTTATATAGATATGTAATACAGTAGCTATTTTGTTGATAGCAAGGAAAATGCATCTGAATGTCATGGGAGGGGAAGCTTGGACCACTGAGGTGGGAGGGGCTTGTCTGTCAAAACATAAAGACAGCATCCTGATTAAAGAGATGGGCAAGAGAGCTGTTATAATGAGAGTTTGCTCTGTATAAAGAAACACGAATTCATGAGTTTTCAGTTGAAATTTTAAATGCGTCATCCAAAATAGATATTTTAAAAGGAGGAATCTTTTGAGGCGTCTGGGGGGTGTCAGGAGCACAGATCTTTCCCTAGAGGTAAGGATGAGCCCAAGCATTTGGAATCTGTCCCCTGTGTTAGGAACAGTGGAGGGGATACCACTCCCCACCCATCGGGGCGGTCAGTGTGTGTTGGCCATGGGGCAGAGTTCAGCCCTGCCCTGGACATTGAATTCTGTGGCCTAGGACAGTCTTTTGGGCTTTATCTTTTGTGGCCTTCTGGCAAAAGCACGTTGCTCCAAGTACCTTGTACTTTCTTTTATTCCATAGCTGCAAAGCCCAGAGAAACCTGAATTCTTTCTTTGCTATTGTGATGGGTCTCAACACTGCTTCTGTGAGTCGGCTGTCGCAGACCTGGGAGGTGAGCCTTGGGGGCCCACATGAAAGGGGGAAGTGGGATAGGGACAAATAAAACTGAAGGGGAAACATGCCAACAAAAGGCCTTTATTTAAAATACATTGACTTAAATGGTTTAAATGAGGTTAAGTACCACTCAAAAAAAATGTTAAAAATGAATGTGTCAAGTAGAACTATTTTGATCACATGGTCTTCAGGATGGTTCTATTATATATATAATAGAACATAAATTGTACACACATGCATATTTGTTTTCTGCCCTGCTGCCATGATAGTGTGGTTACAGTCCCATGCTAGTCCTTTTGAAGTAATGACATATGTCCAGAGCAGATTTGTTGAGATGCTAATGAATTTAAGCTTCTGGTCCTTTCTCTTGCATTGCCCCGGGCATTGTGTTCAGTGGAGGATGTGTATCTTTGTAAAATTTGCAGACATAGAGTAATTTTGTATTCTTTTTTCCAAAGAGGGGCCCGCAAAGTAGTATGTTTCAGGCTTCACAAGTCAAGGCTCTGCCTCTGTCAGTGTTGTGTGATAATGGCCATTCCGGTTCTAAGGTGGAGAGGCCCACTCAAGTTAGTCCAAGTTCTGAACCGCAGACTATAAAGGGCCTATGAGAAAATAACTGAAACTGAGATGCCCCTAAATGTGTCTAGGCACAGATACAGGGCTCTCAGCCTCTCCCCGGGCCCCATCACCTTCTTTTTGGACTTTTGTTTCTTTCTCTGCCTCTCTGTTCCCTACTGACTGGCTACCGCACTGCATGCACCTTTTCTCTCCCTCATCCTTTTCTCTTTAACCATTCAGGCTTCTTTCTCCCTTATGACCCTGAGCTCCATGTGGCTCCTGTGGTCTCAGTTTCTCTCCAGCCCTCTCTGATTCAGCTCCTGTCACTACTCCATTCTGATGGTCCCCTGATTCAAACTCCTACAACCTAGGCCAGCTAGCTTTTTCTTACATTAGATCTCAACTCAGAGCTCTGAATAACGGGGATTCACTGTCTTTGCTTCAGGGGCCATACTTCATTGGAATGCATGGTGGTGACCTGAGGGTCAGGGTCACCGCCCCTTAAAGGAGTGCAAAAGAAAAGAAACGAAAGGTCTGCCTTCCCTGGTTAAGCAAACACGACCTGCACACACATTGTGAGATGAAAGGAGATGGCCAACAAAGGCCACAGTCAATCAGAGCAGGAGGGAAAAGGCCAGCAAGGGTCAGAAGAAAGTGGAATTTGAATTAAACCTGGAAAGAAGCTTTGATTTGCAGAAATTGAGAGGAGAAATAATTAAGTTCCAACAGCATGCATTTCATGCACATGTTGACTGCCTACCATGTACAGGGCACTCATCAGTGCCATGGCTGGTAGATAATGGGCCGGGCAAACAAGAAGAAGGTCTTGGACCAGCTCCACTTGGACCACAGAAGGGCAAGTGGGGACTCACAGCAAACCACGCAGCTAGAAAGGGGCAGAGTCAGAATTCAAATTCAGACTGACTGACTACTAAGTCAGTATGGAAGGTATCCAGTATTTCCCTTAATCGTGTCAGAGCTAGGCTGGAAAATCCCAGGTGCTTCTTGCTTGGGCCCAAATTTTTATTTGGGAGGATGGCATATGTTTCTACCCTCTATGATGTTGATGTGGTTGCTCTTTACTATTCAGTAGTAGTTCGTTCCCACTGACGTGCAGGCTTCATCACTTAGGGTTTTTATGGCCTTTCACCATTTAGCCCTCTGCTGTGAAACACAGTTCTATCATTTAGACAAAAAATGTCAGCCAATATTATTTCCCACTCAGCAAGAGTCTATAAGAAGACCAGAGCATTCGCCGAAGGTGGGATATGGAGCTGAAATTCAAGTTTGTATTAAAAAATCACCCGTGTGTGGAATGTCTGACCAGCTAGATTCCTGAGTCATGTAGCTGTGCATTATTTTAAACTGTCTTGAGCAGCATTCCCAAGGAATGTCACATTAAGGAATGATGAAGATTGCCTAGTGAGAAGCAAGTGGCGTAGAATCAAATGATAGAGGTATTTATGCTCAGAAATGGGACACATGCCAGCACAGCTTAGGAAAAGTTCCCCCTAGTGCCTCTGAAAATAACTGACTTCTTTGACCTTTTCCTTTTTGTATTTCGTTTGTTTGATTTTAGAAAATCCCTGGGAAGTTTAAGAAACTTTTCTCTGAACTCGAAAGTTTAACAGTAAGTAGCGAGCCAAAGGGGACTTACTCTTCAAATTAATGGATCGTAACAAATTTCCTTCTAGATTGTAATGGTCAGCACGTTGTCCAGTAGCTTAGCCTACATCACTTGTGTATGAAAATGTAGCTTTACTTCTTAAGGAATGAAGGAATGGACAGTTAATGCCTCTTCCCCTCCATGGAAAAAGGTAGTGAGAATGGTCCTTTTGACCTCATTTGGACAATGAAGATTTTTAAGTACCTAGTCCATTTCAAAGCTTACAGAATTAACTGGTATACATGGAGTGTGTGGTCAGTGTCTTATGCATTACTGTTTTCTCCTTTTTCTCCTTTCTACCATTTCTTAGATTTAGGGGTTTTTTTTAATGTTTCAGAACACAATAAAACAATGTGCTCTTACTTTCTGTGCATTGTCTGTGCATTATAAGGGAGGTGTTTCTTTGCAGTGTACCTAACAAAAGACTTTGGGGTTACCTCATGATAGAAATTATGCAGAGGAAACTGTACTTAAGAAACCTATTTGAGGAAAATAATAGGGCAATCAAAAGGTGCCTCTCTTTTGCAGTCATTTCCCATTATTGTAAACCAATAAGTTGACTTTCGTTCATTGCCTACATTTCTTGCCCTAATGTAGCGAGTTTATTCTCCTAGGAAACCTTTATCTACTTTGTTCTGAGGAAGAACCTCTCAATATCTAAATCATGTTCAAATTGTATAGCAAAAGTGGATTTAGAATTGTTTCTGTAGCACATTGATTTTTCTTTCTCTTTGTCATCTGCTTGGTTTGGCAGGATCCTTCCCTGAATCACAAAGCCTACAGAGATGCTTTCAAAAAGATGAAACCACCCAAAATCCCATTCATGCCCCTGTTGCTTAAAGGTAACAATTTTGTTTTATGCTGTGCAATTCCATCTTCAGAAATGTGTCATTCTAACTACGCGGGGCTGAAAAAAACAGGGGGGACTCTAGGTGTATTTTGTGAGACTAATTTTGACATTACACCTGTGTTTGCTTGTGATTGTTTTTCAAACGCTCAATTATTTCTGAGGTACCAGAAATACTTAATTGTACCCGAGAGATAACAAAGCATTTTCACCTGACTTCCAAAACTTGGGACTGGAAACATGTGTTTTTATTTTGCTCTGCTTCTAAGCATGGTCTTAGTTTCTTAGATTACCATCCACTTAATTCAACCAAGAATAAGGCTGGGATAAAGAAACCAAACAGTGATCATGCTCTCTATATTTGCAGCTTAAATTTCAGGGATCTCCCTGACTGGCTGCTGCTGTGTGAGAAATACCTGTGGTCAACACAGGCAGTATAGTGGATGAAAATTATTGGTGGAGGACGTACTTTCTTTTTCCAGTAATGGAATCCATTTGGGAAAATATGTTACAGCTGCAAGCTAGTCCCCTGACTTCTCCTATAGAGCACCAAATAATTCATCCTGAAACATGTTAGTTACATTTGTTAATGAGATCTCAGTGGTCTCTTTCAAACCAAGAGGTTTAATTAAAAGGAAGTTCTTTTTATACCGGCCTATTCTGCTAACATTCAGTATATATTCTACCTAGGTGCTTTCCAGGGAAAAGGGATTTGGTCTTTTTTTTTTTTTTTTTTTTTGGCCATATTTTGATTCTTCCCAAGGGATTTTATAGGCATACTCTTTTATATAGCCTGTGCCCTTCAGAGGCAAGTAACTTCTGCTAGGTCTGGCCCCAGTAGCTGGACTCGTAAATGTGATTCTGGAAATGAGTTACCTAGTAACTGTGTTGTTGGATGTCCTGGCCAGGCTCCCTGCCTCCTCTCCCCCCATTGCTACCCCCACTGACAATAAAGCTGATCTTCCTTCCTCAGCTTCTCTCCGGAACAACCCGAGCTTGGAGAATTTCTGAGTCGCTGTGATTCCCTGCAGCTTCTCATCTAGCCTGCATCTAGTATCAAGCAAGAATCTTTGTGAAACAATACTGTGTTAGCACAACTGAGAGGCATATAGATGCTGCATTCAAGCTGAAAAGATTCTGCTAAATGTAAATGGGTGAAATAAGGAGGGATTGTAATGCCAAAATAGCAATTTAAACGTTTATTCAGGCTTATGATTTTTATTTGCAAAATAAAACACCTTCACCTGGACAGTGCGGGTGGCAGGTGGGACTTAACAGTTAGAATCATTTAGACACAAATAGGAAGCAGGAAATGAAGACAGATCTGGGAAAGGAATTGATTTGAAGCAGAAAACAATTTGAAACAAAATTTGTAAGGTAATGAGCAGTTAGTGGACAATGTCCCTTTAGCTTATTTAAATATGAGCAGTGTTTTTTGCTGTATATTCTTGATTTCCCCCCAAAAAATATTTAATGCAGCCAAGTGTCTCACACTTATATCTTAGCTTAGATGCAATTTTCTGCTCTACTGAGTTTATCTACGCCTCTTTGTTGGCAGCAAAACAAATTTCCCTTTTTTTCTACTGAAAATACATTCATTCACTCTAGTAAATTAAACATTTTTTTCTTTTTTTTTTTATTAGAGGCTTTTTTGAGTTTAAGCAGTTTTCCCTTTTAAATATTTTGTGATTATAAAAATAAACATCATTAACACTTTATTTAAAATTATCATTTTTTTCTGGGATGCCTCGGTGGCTCAGTCAGTTAAACGTCTGATGCCGGCTAAGGTCATGACCTCACAGTTCGTGGGTTCGAGCCCCGCATCAGGCGCTGTGCTGATAGAGCCTGGAGCCTGTTTTGGATTCTGTGTCTCCCTCTCTCGCTGCTCCTCCCCCACTCATACTTTGTCTCTCTGTCTCTCTCTCTCTCTCTCTCTCTCTCTCTCTCTGAAAAATAAAAATTAAAAAAAAATTTTTAATAAAATTATCATTTTGTCTGAAATAATTTCCAAAGGAATATAATGTGAAATTTAAAATATGTATATATCATGCCTGGAACAAAACATTTTGGAAAAAATAACATTGGGATGCCTGAGTGTCTCAGTCGGTTAAGCTTCTGACTTCGGCTCAGGTCATGGTCTTGGGGTTTGTGAGTTAGAGCCCCACATCGGGCTCTGTGCTAACAGCTTCAGATTCTTTGTCTCCTCCTCTCTCTGCACTCCCCCCACCCCCGTGCTCATGCTCTGTCTCTGTCTTTCAATAATAAATAAATGTTAAAAAAAAATAATAACATTAATTTGGGGGTTTTTTTAATTGCAAAAAAATTTTTAAGTTGTAATAAACTACTTTAGAACAACCACCTAATTAATGAAAACTTGTTCTGCCCCTTGTGCCTCCCACTTTGGGTTGCTATTAGTTAGAGAAAAAGGATCAAATTGAACCCCTTGGATGTTAAGAAGGATTAGGCCTCCCATGTTTCTTTCTTTCTTTCTTTCTTTTTTTTGTTGAGACAGTTCCCAGTAAGCATGGAGATTATCAGGTAATCTGAGGATCCTTCCAGGCCTCAGCTTTCCTGTTTCCCAGTTGAATTCTTGCCTTTTGATTTAGTTGCCCCCATACTGTGGTGTGGAATCTGTTCAGAAAACAGATGAATAGGAAACCCTAAATAAGTGTAGGAGAAAGGATCCAGCTAAGCTAAAGTCCAAAGCAGCCAAATAGTCTGTTTCATTCAGCGTTTTGAAGATGGTAGTCCTTTCCAGTAGAGTCAATAATCAGCAGGTGTTTGAAGATTAACTGAAGTCCTCCAGTGGGTTGTGTATGTATTTTAGAGAAGAGATGATTATTGCAGGTTTGCGAGTGTATTTAAATAAAAGGAAAACTGGTGTTTCTTCCTCCTCTTTTAATTGCCATCAACAAGTGGAGTCATTTTGTCTGGCACTTCTGTTATATGAAGTGTTTGGAGAGTGTTCAGGTGTCTCCAGATGAAAGGTACTCATTTCACACACTCAGCCTGGTGGGTACCCAGAATTGCTTCACAGCCCATAACTTAAGTTCTGAGATCCCAGGTTTCTTTCTCTCTCTCTGTCCCCTTCTCTCCCAACTTTCTTCCCTTCCCTTCCCTTCCCTCCCCTCCCTTCCCCTCCCTTCCCCTCCCCTCCCCTCCCCCTTCCCTTCCCCCTTCCCTCCCACGACTTAAGTTCTGAGGTCCCAGGTTTCTTTCTCTCTGTCCCCTTCCCTCCCAACTTTCTTTCTTCCCTCCCCTCCCCTTCCTTCCCTTCCCTTCTGACTGCATCACCTGCCATTCAACTGCATCAAAACCTTCAGCCACTTGAACCCCCTCTCCTGAGTGGCAGCCCCTCCAGCCTCTCTGCCCTTTCCACCCGGCCCCAAGCACCTTCCCTGCCTTCTTCTCATGCTCATCAGCCTGACCTCCAAGCCCTAAGGGTTGGGGTTGAGACCACCCAAGAAGTGAAGAGACCTTAGGTTGGAGGAAAGAGAGGGAGCCACCAAAGGAAAGATTTGAAAAGTTGCAGACACACCCCACATGCCATAAATCTAGCCAGGTGACTGTAACGGGCTGTAAGAAATGTCCAAGTCCTTTCAATGTGAGCTCCCAGAGAGGCACAGTGGGGAAGAGGAAGCAGGCTCCCTGGGTTTGAGCCCTGGCTGGGAGGAGTAGAGCTGTGATGCTGGGCCAGCTGTGCATGTTCTTTGGCTCCCAGTTTCTTCACATTCTGTCCTGCTAAGGCTTTACCTTACAGTCTTCTGTTAATGCCCTTTCTGATGCTGTTAATAGAGATAAGTGCCATTATTGTCATCACCCCTCATCATCATCCTCGGGAACATAGGGAGAAGAGGACAATAATGTAACATTGGGGAAATGGCCCAAGTGACTCAGAGAGGGCATTTGTAACCCGAGGTCTCAGGGAGTTAGGGGAGACTGGGCTTTTAGGTGGTGTGTAATGTAGGTAGAGTGCACACGCGCTTATTTGCTACACACAAAAAAAAGGAAAAGCTCATGCGCCGACTACTCTAAGTATCGTGTCACAGAATGAAAGCTTATGGTTCTTTTTTGAAAGCAAAGTCATGAAAGACAAAATAACCAGAGTCTTTCAGACAACTGTGTAATTGTAAATTATTTTCCTATTAGAACATCAATTTTAGTAAAGGGGGAAAAAGCTTAGGAAAACTTTGCAGTCGGTGCTAGAAGCTGTATATAAGGGGTTCCTTGAGGAAAGGTTTGGATCAGGGGATCATGTAGGTCTGTGGCTGGTGTCGTCCCCTGGTGGGCAGTCAGAGCTCAGCAGCCAAGTGTCTTGCAGGCAGGTTTCCAGCACCTACCTCGTAATTGCCCCATAGGGACCAGCAGGATGAAAGTCTTGATTAAATGCAAATGCTTTCCCTTTCTATTTATAGGAATCTTAAGCTGTTCTTTTGCCTCTTTTATGTCAGGTTATTTCAACAAGATAATTTTCATTTGGTTTATCCTGCATGTTTGTGATCCGACATGATTATTTGCAGGCTCTTTGATTCTTATCT
Source organism: Panthera uncia (assembly GCF_023721935.1). Lineage (NCBI taxonomy): Eukaryota > Metazoa > Chordata > Mammalia > Carnivora > Felidae > Panthera > Panthera uncia. The sequence continues at coordinate 109,957,958 of NC_064816.1, read as the reverse complement.
GTGAAGATTCCCTAGTGCTCTGTCTTTGACCCTCTGATCTGAGTTTCTGAGTCATCCACTCACTGAGCTTCAGCTGCTGTCTTTATTGTAACTAATTCCCAAATCCCTTTCTCTGGAGGAGGCATTCAGGTTTTTTGCAACCAAAAGGAGGCTTTTCTTTGAGTATCTTCTGTCACTTCCCGTGCAGGTGAGGCTCAAACCAAATGTAACTTTCCCTTCCTCTGAAAATGTACCTTCATCCTAATTTCCATATGTTCTTTTCATCAGTGATGCTTTCCACCCATTGAGTAGGGCCAGAAACTGCCATTTTCTAACCCATCCCTTTCCTCATTTCTGATACACAATCAGGCACTGGCTTTGAGACCGAAAAATCTACATTTTAACATCTAAATCTAAATCTTCTAATGTAGATAAAGCAGGCCACATACACTTTGCCAGGGATTGTTAAAAAGTAAACACATAAATATGAAAATTCCTTTGTTTCTGGGTATTTATTTCTTTCCTGCTCAGTGTTCTGGTCAAAAAAACATAATGGACTGGTTAAGTTATAGAATAGTGTTAGCTTCTATCAAGCACGTTGAAGTGCAAAATATATAACTGCATTAATGTTATAATATTCTCTCCTCCCCCTCACTTATAAATTATGCCTTTTCACATCGAATACCATACAGATTCAGGTTCAAGTTGCCTTGTCAAATGCATGGAGTAATGCATGATGTTTAAGAAAAATTAATAAGTTGCATTGCCTCTGGACCTCCTTAGCCCTGACTCATGATCCATTCCTAATGGCACATATGTCTTTTTGTTTTTAATTTTCAGATGTAACATTTATTCATGAAGGAAATAAAACATTTTTGGATAATCTTGTCAATTTTGAAAAACTGGTACGTACATTTCATTATTTCTCCCTTTTCCCACTGTCAGGAAAGTGCATGCTTTTCCTTCTTGTTCTAAGAAACAAATGGTTTAAGTATTTTTCTCCTCTGAATACATGGTGGTTTCCAGGAGCTTATTTGCTGCACGTTCAGCATTGTCAATAAAATGTATTCCAGTGAAAAATAAGTGTGCTAACAAGGTTTTGAGGACCGACTATGAAAGTCTGCTTTTTATTTTTGAAAATGGGACTTCATTCAATTAATATCAGTGGTTGTGTGTGTGTTACTAAACCGGAAATAAAACCTGTAAGGTTCTGTCACTAAGACAGGAGGTTAAGCTTTACTGCTTGAAAGGCATCGCTCTGCGTCTCAGTGTATACTGCTTCCAGGACCCAGGAAAAAGCTCTGCTTCTGGGGAGATGCGTTCATCTTCAGTGCTCCCCACTGGATGCAAAGGTGGAATTCGCAGGCTGTGCCTGAGAGGAAGCACCACCCCTCTGTCCGCCTGTGGAGCACAGTGGACTGTGGAGACAGCAGCTCAGGCAGAGTGCGCTCCCTGCTCTCAAGTGAAAGGTTCCCAATCAGTCCTCCCTTACGAGTTACTGAAATTCCCCTTCCTGAAGTATTTCTAAGACCTTCCCAGGTACTTCCTCCTGTAGTGAGCTCCTCCTAGCCTTTCTGACTGACCTAGGGCAGAGGAGGAGCTGCTAGGGAGAACTGAGCAAGTGTAGTAAACGAGGAGTGCTCCAGAGGGGCCCCGTGGACTGCAAGAATGGATCTGTCCCCAAATGAACTTGAGTGTCATAGATTAGACTGTCCTTCATGGTTAAAGATGATACCAGTGACCCCAGTCCGTAGATCCTGACCTTTGAGTGACCTTTTCAGTAATGGTAATGGATTTGTATGAACTCTTTCAGGAACTGACCCCCGGTTCCATGTGAGACTGGGTCAGGCATGTGAGAGAAGGTTGAGTGAGGCGGGGTTGCCGACCATGACCAAAGAACGGTACAAACTGATGAGTCCGAGCGGGGTTTGGCATCTGACCTTTGCCTCATAAGTGCCCGGCTGTAATCGTCAGGTTAACTCACCACACATGGGGTGAAGTGACAGAGGACCGCTGTGCCACTTGAAAATCCAAGCACCTAGAATCTGGGAGAGAGACGTCTTGGGATATCCTGCAGTAGCTCCATTTTAATCACTTGAGAATGACTGATTTGACTTCAAATCCTGGCCAGCACATCTGGTTAAGTTGTTGTTAAAGTGGATGTGCCTGTACTCTTTAAATCCCCCTGTGCTAAGTGCTTTGGAACCAGAGCTCAGTTATTTAAAAAAGTTTTAAGTTTATTTATTTATTTTGAGAGAGACAGAGACAGCACAAGCAGGGGAGGGGCAGAGAGAGAGGGAGAGAGAGAATCCTAAACAGGCTCTGTGCTGCCAGCACAGAGCCTGACACGGGGCTGGAACTCACAAAACTGTGAGATCATGACCTGACCTGAGCCAAAACCAAGAGTCAGACACTCAACTGACTGAGCCAAGCAGGCTTTCCAGAGCTCAGTTATTTTAGATGCTACAGTCAAACCAGCACAGCCAGAAGTAGATATTCAGAGTGAGGCTTTTTTGTACGTACTCTTTGGAGACTCGTTCTGTATCACTGTGTCATGTTCTATTTTTTTAAAGATAATTGTAATTTTTTTTAATGTTTATTTATTTTTGAGACAGAGACCGAGTGTGAGCTGGGACGGGGCAGAGAGAGGGAGACACAGAATCTGAAGCAGGCTCCAGGCTCTGAGCTGTCAGCACAGAGCCTGATGTGGGATTCCAACTCACAAACCACGAATCATGACCTGAGCCAAAATCAGATGCTCAACTGACTGAGCCACCCAGGCAGGTGCCCCTCACTGTGTCATGTTGTGAAGATCCCAGGGTACCTGTTTGCAACCAAAGACTATAGGCACTAACATTCTAGACTTTGTGTAGGTTAATCTCCAGTGTTGGATATTAATGAAATGATTTCAGGCAGATGAAGCCTGTGGTCAATATCTACTTCAAATCCCGGCCAGCACATGTGGTTAAGAATGCCTAACAAGCTTTGGAGAGCATGTGTGGAGATGCGGGAGGAGGGGTGTCACTCTGAGTAGAATTCAGCACAAAGGTCTAGTGAGTTACCCTCTGACTAACTTAGACGGAACACGGGAGAACAGTTGCGCTCGTTATAAAGCCGACTGTTGTCTGTTGTTAAGAGCAGACCAGCAGTTGACCTTCTCCCCCAGGTGAGCCAGTGGTTTGGTCAAGTTCCTTGTGTTACTGCCCCTCCGATAGTGCTACTGACGTCAGAGAAAGATTCAATAAAGGCACAAATGGGAAAAAGCCATGGAAAGATCCCCACATCCCTGTCTCTCATTCTGACCAGCATTTCTGGGCTTCTGCTACTTTCTTCAACAATCCAGTGGACGCCTTTGGATAACAGCTAATGTCATCTAGGGTCTTGCTTTCAGATGTGTCAGGACTTCAGACTGAGGCACCTGGGTGGCTCAGTCAATTAAGCATCTGACTCTTGATTGGGACTCAGGTCGTGATCCCAGGGTCATGAGATGGAACCCTGAATTGGGCTTCACACTGGGTGGTGTGGAGCCTGCTTAAGATTCTCTCTCTCTCCTCTTCCTCCTTCCCGCCCTTCCCTGCTGGTGCACACACATAGGCTCTCTCTCACTCTCAAAAAAAAAAAAAAGACTTCAGATTAACCTCTGGGAGCAAAACGTAGTCTAACAAATAGTACTTCTTTTAGTGTCAATAACTGTCTGTACCCCCTTAATCCTTTAAGATGCCTTAAAGAAATAACATGGCATAAATAAGTAATAATATTCTCTTTTAAATTGTAAATTCTCAAAGAGAACTTTATTTAAAAAAGACAACTAGAAGCTAAATGCAGTTATGCATGTACACAGCGGGCCATAACATCCACATACATCCATCAGACGCCGGCTAGCCCACCATTTCTAGACAGATCAGGTTCTGTAACATGAGCGAGTTCCTGGTCCTCACACAGTAGATGGCTCTTAGTATGGAGCACACCTACTGCTGACCCCCTCCTTGCACAGAGAAGACAGGGTGAGTTCAAATTTTTTCCAAGGACAAAAACCTATTATACAATGTACATAGCCCTACATTATACTTGGATGCTGGAGAATGAGACTGAATTTCCTAATAAAGTCAGCGTTTTCAAGGAATGTTTCTTAGCAAGGGACAGAGTTTCACTTAAGCTAAAACAGGATCATCTTTCACAATAATGAACCAATAGAACCTAACTGAATTAACTTGGGAGAAGCCAATGCCTCATGATGGATATTAGCTTAAGCCAGCTAGCAAATCATTCAGTGTATTCTCTTTATCTGGCTGATACAGGCCGACACATTAAGTCAGATGACACGAAGGCCCAGAAGCACTCATTGGGTCTAATAAGATTTCCATTGTTCCCTCTGCTGTCTCAGCAGCTCTAAACGTTTCAGTCGCGAACTATTAAATAATGAAGAAACAAATGCTTTCTCTCTTTCTTCTCTTTACTCCTCAGTGTTGAGAGCCTCATCCTTTACCACATTTTCCCCCTCCCCCCTTCAGAAAACCTGAAGATGGGGAGGACTCAGGTTTCACTGCCACACTCAGCCCTCAACCCTGCATCAGCTCAAGGCTCCCGTGAGCTGCCTAAATGACAGAGGATAGAAATCAGTGTGACGCCATAGCTTAGAACGAGAGAGCTGCCCTGGGAATAGTGGTAACATTTGGGGAAGGAAACATAACAATACTTTCACAGACGTGAGTCACGTCTCATTTCCTTTTCAAATGCAACTTGAGGTCCTGCTATAATCACTGTCCTATTTAATTTTCCACTATTGAATAGAAATACATTGGAAACACAGTTGAGAACAATTTAATAAGTAGGTCACATTCAAATAAAGTTTCTATAGTTCTGACAGGTTTTAAGTAAAAAAAAATTTTTTCACGCCAAAATTATTCTTGTAGCAATAATTCACTGAGGGCTTGCTGTGTATGGATGAGCCTCTGACTGGTGTGTACATGTGGAATGTGAAAGATGTTGACACGTTTGGGGAAGCTTGGAGGAGCAGATAATGAATAACGTTGATTTCTTGAATCGTTGGGCGATGTTTGGATTTTGATATGAAACAAATTAGAAAGTCGACGTGGATTTTCCAGAGGATGATAACACAATGGCAGCAGTGTTTGGAGATGATTCTGGCAACAGTAGGGGAGAAACAGGAGTGGAAAATGGTGTTGTCCTAAATGCTGTCTTTCTTCTTCGTCACGGGAAACTAGAAATGATAGAGCTAGAAGACTCTTGAAGGTACCCAAGTATAAGCTAATGGGATCTTGTCAAAGGCAGCTGTAAGCTAAGAAGACTTTTGCCTAGAGATCAGTGAGAACACTGAAGAAACAAAGTAGAATCCTGAAGACCGTAGGAGAGAATATAAACCAAACCAAAAACAGTCTCTTTAAAGATATTGGCGTTTTAGAAAATGTTTGCCTTTTGTGACTGTGTCATTTCCTGTCGCGATTTGCATACTTGAGTCTTTGATGCCACCAGAGTTCCTGTCTGCATTCAGCAAGTACCGGAATCACTGTGTGACATATGGCAGGTGCTGGGCGTGCGGAGCCCTCTACTGGCACCCGGCCTGGAAGAGGCGCAAAGATCCAGAGCAGCGCCAACCACACGAGGCCAGTGTATACTGTACAAGGGAGCCTCCCAAGTTCAGAAGGGAAATCTCAGAAAGGCTTCACCGAGAGCAGGCAAAACATCCCTGGAAGGGAAAAGCCTAAGCAGGTTTGGACAGGCAGATGGGGTGGGAATGCTGTACCTCTTTACGGTGTGTAAACGGTGGGCTGTTAGACCCCGTGGCATGAGGAAACCCAGTTAGAATCTGTGCAGCCAGGTTTGGGGGCTCTGTTTTGACAGATGAAGACTGAATATCCTTTTGTAATCCAAGCTCAGTATTCTCAGTTGAAGTCAAGTCCAGTTCCAAATGCAGCGATGCCGTTTGCACCCAAGGGTGTACTCTGCTTTCATCCCAGTAGGCATACTTCAGAAACACCCTAAATGACCCTTCCACCGATACATTTTCTGCTCTGCCTTCCAGCATATGATTGCAGACACTGTCCGGACCCTGAGGCACTGCAGGACTAACCAGTTTGGTGAGTAATTGAAGTTGGCCAGGGAATGTAAATTCACCCTACATTGGTACAGACTGTGACCTTATCACAAGTATTTGGTGGTAATAAACTGAAACAGATTATAAAGTCTTATATGCATTTACTATATTCTTTCTTAGTTTCACTTCATATTTGGGATGCAAAGGAAAACAAGATATGGCAGTTTTTTTATCCTCTCTTGGCAGCAAGTTTACACTGTACAGAGTGACTTTCGATGAGCAGAGGGCCCCCCCACCCCCACACCCCTGAGCCTGAAAGTCTGTTTGCTTGCCCCTTGGCTCAGAATTACCAGTGGGTTTATCAGGGGTGACCCTGTGCCTAAACTTCTTGCTTAGAGCCTTCCTGGAATTGGAATATGGTTTGTAAAAGTGCCTGAAGCAGCCTTCCAGAATCTTTACTCCTCTCCAACAAAAACTTCCTGTCCGGAGCTGCCTTTCACTGAATAGGTATTTTTCTGAGCACTTTTGTGGATTCCCTGCTGAGATTAACATAAGTAGAAAGATCTGTTCCTTTTTAAACCTCAGGCATAATTTACACCATGTTTAAATAGCGTTAAAACATTGCAGGAAGGAAGGAAATCAGCTTTATTGAGTCCAAGGAGCATTCACACGGGCAGTGGCATCCTGACACCAGTATTGGTGACTGGTGCATGGAGATCATTAACCCTGTGGTGCAGAGCGGGAAACTGAGACTCAGAGAGTTAACCCATTCAGCCATTATTCAGGCCAAGCCTGCCTGACTTCCTGACCCACACTCTTTTCTTTGCCTTGTGCAGATTCTATAGATATAAAGGGCAGTAAAGAAAAAAAAAAAAAATAGAAAGTTGAGTTCAGTAATTATAAATCAATCAAAGCTGACCACTAAATAAAACTTGCTTTATATATCCTCCTTGTAAAATAATTTTTTCAACAATACGGAAGTATGTATAAAGTACAAAGATCAAAGTCCTACTCCTTAAGGATTAGTGCATATTCTTAAGAAAGTTTTTTCTGTTTGGCTAGTTTTGGCTGGCAGTGTTGTCCCCTACAGAGCAACGGAACTTCTGTATGAATTACAAAGTTTGTGCTTGAAAGGGAGAGTTATAAATACAGGACCTAAGTTTTTTTGTTTTTTTTTTTTAATGTTTATTTATTTTGAGAGAGAGAGAGGGGGAGAGCATGAACAAGGGAGGGACAGAGAATCCCAAGCAGGTTCCATGTCGTCAGAGCAGAGCCCTGTGAGGGGCTCAGTCTCACGAACCATGAGATCATGACCTGAGCCAAAATCAAGAATCAGACACTCGGGGCGCCTGGGTGGCGCAGTCGGTTAAGCGTCCGACTTCAGCCAGGTCACGATCTCGTGGTCCGTGAGTTCGAGCCCCGCGTCGGGCTCTGGGCTGATGGCTCGGAGCCTGGAGCCTGTTTCCGATTCTGTGTCTCCCTCTCTCTCTGCCCCTCCCCCGTTCATGCTCTATCTCTCTCTGTCCCAAAAATAAATAAAAAAACCTTGAAAAAAAAATTAAAAAAAAAAAAAAAAGAATCAGACACTCAACCAACTGAACCACGCAGGCATCCCAGGACCTAAGGTTTTAAATATTTACATCACTTACTACCATGTGATATGTGCTTATGTATTTCTCCATTAGGAACACAAGTGCAGTGCGCTTATAGTAGAAACAGTGATAATATTGTCACAGAGATTCATTCAGATGTGCAAGCATAATGCTGCTGAGTATTGGGTTCATATTTCTCTCATCCACCTTTGCTTCCCAAGTATTTATGCACACTCACCCGATTCTAAGATATTGGTCTCACTGACCAGGAGACTCTGCAAGTGTGGACAGGAAGGGTATACTGGCCTGGTGGCCTTAACACTGTCTTGAACCTCTCATCACTAGAGAGTAAGTCCTCGTAGCACAAAGCATAACTCTTTGTGTTCTATTAGTGAAATTAGTGAAATCCATTTTGACAGCTTATATAGGAATAGTAAACCAATGTCAGCATTTGGGATAAAATAAGATAATGTTAATCAAGCCACTTAAAAATTATGAAGTTCTGGGGAGTCTGGGTGGCTCAGTTGGTTGAATGTCTGACTGTTGATTTCAGCACAGGTCATGATCCCAGGTTTGTGGGATCAGGGCCCGCATCGGGCTCTGTGCAGAGCATGGAGCCTGCTTGAGATTCTCTCTCCCTCTCTCTCTGCCTCTATCCCACTCATGCTGTCTCTCTCTAAAATAAAATATAAAAAGGGGCCCCTGGGTGGCTCAGTCCATTAAGCATCCAACTTCTGCTCAGGTCATGATCTTGTGGTTCATGGGTTCAAGCTCTGCGTCAGACTCTGTGCTGACAGCTCTGAGCCTGGAGCCTGTTTCAGATTCTGTGTGTCCCTCTCTCTCTCTGCCCCTCCCTTGCTCGCTCGCTCACTCTCTCAAAAATAAACATTAAAACATATATGTTTGTATATATATATATATATGTGTATATATGTGTGTGTATACATACATATATATATATATATATATATATA